>NC_041708.1:26148752-26346252 GCF_900700375.1 Denticeps clupeoides | reverse complement strand
AGGAGGTCTGATTAAATGGCCAAGTTGTGCGTTAAATGTGGAAAATGTCCAGCTGCAAAATTAGAATGGAAAACAATTTACACCAAAAAATATGTGTATTTTTTAAAAATATTTTTCTTTGTAACTGAGCCGGATTGCTTCCACAGGAAAACCCGTATCACAGATCGAGTCCCTGCTATTTTTTGCCTTCCGCACAGCACAGGATGACAGGCCTAACAATGACAGGGACAAATTACCGTGGGTCAGCAGCAACATTCAACCCAGCCTCCCAAGGAATGAATCAGCATGTCGACAAATGACAGAAAACAGCACTGCACAGGACAGCAGGGCAGAGGTGGGTTTGATAGACCCCACGCTGCCACTTCCACCGGGCTTGTCCTCACCTGGTCTCTGTCAGCGACCAATAAACCAAAGCTCTGATTGTGTTGCCGGGCAACTAACAGCAGAAGAAGATTTTGCATGCTAATTTCTCTGTTGTCTCTAGACGTTTTTATGGGGGCCATTTTTAGTACATGCTGGTATGAGGGAGGGAACTTTAATATTACACCTTCACCAGAAAAAAGGAAAGTACAGCAAATTTACTTCTTAAGGCCAAATGCTGAAACCACTCTTGGCAGTTAAACTGAGTTGTGGTTCATTAACCTAAACTTTTTTCCAGGTTAAATAAGATTGAAATAGACCCTGAAGGTGTAAATGTTTATTCTTCAAAGCTTCTTACAAAATGGTTCATTTCCTCAAACTCACAGAAGAATTTTAATTCATAGAAGGATAAATGGACTTTTTTTTACCCATGTACGTCAATCTCAGTCAAACATAAGGACGTTAACAAAGTATCCACAGAAACGAATTAGCATTTTGTTTCCTGCTCATAATTAGTCAAAATGTTTTCATGATTTTGGTGTAAAACATTTAATTTGTTAAAAATGAGTACGGCACAACAATCAGATAGTTTTTAGTTTTTCAAAGGCCATATTGTTATACAAAATGATGCCAGAAAATATCAGCACAGGCCTGAGAATGCACCAGATTAATACTTTGAAGCTGGAAAAGGATCAGAATAGAAATAGAAAGCGAAGGGGAAGACCATGAAAAAGCAACAAATGAAGTGTGGGAAATAACTATCCGCCTAACAGCCTGAGGTAGTGTCATGATCCGGTCCGGAAGGGGCAACTCCGGGTGGGATTCGGACTGGAGTCTCATGTTGGTCCTGTGTTATTATGTTTCCTGATTGTTTTCACCTGTGTCTGATTGTATAAATCTGCTCAGTTTGTGTCGTTGTTACTTGATGTCTCCCCTGTCCTTTTCACTGTGTATTAAACCCCTGTTTAGTGATGTTGTGCGTATTCATCCTTCTTCAGGTAGACTGAAATAATGATCCATACCCTCCTGGTGTACAATGCGACTTCCTTTCTGTTCACAGGTTTTGTTACAGTCCCTGGTCAGGCAAAGTCAATAACTGCTGGAAATTAGGGATTTAATTTTTTTTCAGGGTGGCTTGCAGCTACAGCTTGATTTTCACATGAGATATGATTTAGGTTTATAAAAAGGTCCACTGGGCCATTGAATTGAAACAATTCAGGATAAAAACAGTTAAAGCATAAAAACAGAGTGTCGCTAATATTAGGAGCCCATTGTGTTGGCCCTGCAGGAAGCTAGACTCCAAGGGTCAGTTTCCAGTGACAGGGCGGATGTCAGCAACATGACAATGTGCTAGACTGGCGTTTAGCACACACACTTTATGAGTATGACAGAATTCTGCGGTGCCCACTGGACCGTGTTTGTTCTACATCACCACCAGCCTGATGTAATCAGCCTCAAGACACTCTTGTTGCTTGTAGATTCGGTTCGGTCCTGTCCTAGATTACGTCCCCGGATCATAAATAAATTAATTTTGAGCTTTAAAATGTTTCATACTAATAGAAGTGCTGCCCCCTTGACGAATGTCTCGGCAAACCAACTGAGCATCAGAAAACCATCACCTCAGTGATAACCATCTGTGACCTTGATCTTTGACCACCGAATTCATAGTAATAGTTTGAGGCAATGGAGACCTTGACTTTCGTCTGCTAAATTATAAGCAGTTCATCTGAACTTGAAGTTAACATTTGTTGGACAATGTTTCTTTTGCTTTTAAATGAATTATTTAAATATCTTTAATGATGTATTATTATACAGTCATGATCAAAAGTTTTGAGAATGACACAAACAGTGCTGTTTCAGTGTTTTTAGATCATTTTGTCAGTTGTTTCTGTGGTGTGTTGAAGTATAATTACAAGCATTCAAATTCTTTTATTGACAATTACATCAAGTTTATGAATATTTGCAGTGTTGGCCCTTTTTTTCAATCAACTGTCAATCAAATTCTGGGCCAAATCCTGACTGATGGCAACTCATTCCTTCATAATCAGTGCTTAGAGATTGTCAGAATTTGTTGGTTTTTGTTTGTCCACTGGCCTCTTCTTGCTGCCCTTCTTGATAGCAGGCTTTTCTCCAAAAGTCTTCACTTGCACTCACACCTGCCTGCTGCAGGCGCTGCACTGGTGGCACCCTGATCCCACAGCTGAATCATGTTTAGGAGACGGGCCTGGGACTTGCTGGACTTTCCTGGGCACCCTGAAGCCTTTTTCACAACACTTGAACTTCTCATCTTCATGTGATTTAGGTGCAATCTTAGTAGCAGCAATATCCTTGCCTGTGAAGCCCTTTTAACGCAAAGCAATGATGACTGCACATGTTTCTTTGTATGTGACCATGGTTAACAGAGGAAGAACAATGATTTCATGCATCTCCGTCCTTTTAAAGCATCCAGTCTGCTATTCTAACTCAATCAGCATGAAAGAATTATCTCCAGCCTTGTGATCGTCAACACTCTCACTTGTGCAGTGGAAATGTTCTTGGAGGGATTAAGTTCACTTTCATGGCAAAGAGGGACTTTGCAATTCATCTGATCACTCTTCATAACATTCTGAAAAATTGCAAATTGCCATAATAAAAAAGAAGCAGCAAACTTTTTGAAAACCTGTTTTTGTGTCATTCTCAAAAATTGACCATAACTGCATATTATTTGTTTTATTTGTTTATTTTGTTATATATTTTAAATGATTCTGTACAGGTCTGCATCTCCATACTTTTTGTGTTGTTGGATAGGGGTATTTTAATAAAAATATATTTGAAATATATATATATTTTGAAAATTCTCAAGATTTCAAGACAAAACAACCGTGTAAGTGTTTTTATACATAAACATAATCTGCAAATGGGTCATTTCATAGATTTTGGCCTTAAGATGTATAGTGCAATCTAAAAATAGTAAACATAGAAAGGTGTAGGTGTGTCCATACTTCTGACAATTGGCTTTACATGAATTATGAAACTATAAAATTGTGCCATGAGAAAACAATTGAAAGGAGGGGTCAAGCAGCTACATAAGGCCGTCCTGCTTTGGAAATTATAAAAATGATAAGTCATCCTCTTTTTACTTGAATTAGCATAGGTCAGTGAATGATTTAACATTTTGACCGCCAAGGGTTAATAGGAGAGCTGCTGGCTGAGAAACACTCAGGAGAAAAGTGGTATGAGGTGAGTCGGCAAAAAAATAATACCTTAAACATCCAACGAAACAGGAATATATATCGGTAGTGCTCTGAGGGGTCAGATGGGTGATGGTTCTGTAGTACAGTAACACAAACCCTGTTTCAGCACCAAAAAATTGTGGGTTTGGTCATAGACAACATGATCTTTCACTGCTGACTGGTCTCCACAGACAGCGCTGACTGATGTCTGATTATGGGAAAAAAATATTAACTGGCACAGACATTGCTAAAAGGTAGCAATGTTTTTTCATGTGTTCCTCAGCTATTGTTTTATGCAACCATGTTAGCCACAGAGGCCGGAGGAATATCTTTTATCGGCTGAAACATGCTTGTCAGTGTAATAACTGCTGCAAAGTGACCCACTGTCAATTTTCATTGAGGTGGATATTACTTCCACTGTGGCAGTAAAAGTAGGAAATGCCTAAATTGTGTTGCATGAATTTTAAAGATTCATGCCATCTGAGCACACACACACACACACACACACACACAGTGACTTAATTAAATCCCAAACATTTAACCACAGGGCATAAATGCAATATTGTGATGGAATGAACATCTGTGGTCCGGGTTAAACTGTAGTCCCTAGAACTGCACACTAGCGCAGTAATACAGTAATACAGTAAATTAGCCGGTAATTTAATACAGCTGGAACATTGTCCTGGTTTGCGTGGGGGTGGTGGGTGGGAGAAAACACATTCTTATACAATCATGAGTCACTTTTACTAATCTCCCATTCGGCACGCTTCTCAGCAAATGTATTGTCGCTTGCGTTGCCGTGTACTATGTTTTTCTTTACAGCAGTGGTAGCTGGCCTCAGGTAATACCAAATCACTCACTTGTAAATGTCCCTTTGACTCACGTTCCATCATAAAGACCATTAAATCACCAGACAGATGCATAAGTCTGACAGTAATTGTTTGAAAGCATTCCAGGGAACTCTATTATACAACCTATACAAACTAAAATCCTGATCCTAGTAGGTGTGTCTGGGAGTGCACTTTTGCATGTGATACAAGCTTTATGCATGTGGCACAAGCTTTTATGCATGAAAAAAAAACGATTGGACCGAGGGGCAGTCGTCAATTGTTTGGGCTCTGCTCTGGGATTGCTTTTCTCATCTTGTCAGTATTGAACTCCACTTCATTAAGGTGGGCAGCTGCTCGCCTCGAGACGAGAGCAGTCGGAGCAGGCTGTTTTAACCTCAATGTGACTGCCATCCATCCATGTCTGTGTTAATCTTCTTACCCTCGTACCGTTCTTTCGTTGCGTTTCAGACAAAGAAATTGCTTCAAAATTGGTCACCACAGATACATGAGAGCAAGAAAACAAAACTCCTATCTTCTGTGGATCATATTTTCAAAGCTCCTACTGCAGGAGCGGCAGCATTCATTTCAGGATCCAATATTCTTGGAGGCCGTCCAGCCGAAAGAAATGAAAGTCCACGGCTAAAGCGGTCACCCTAGACTGACAATGGTTGTCCTTATAAATCATGCAAAACCAAACTGTAGAGCAGGCACACTGACAGATTTATGAATTTATCTCAACATCCATCACAGGGTCTGTAATGCGCGAGTGTGTCCCTTATATCTCTCCGGGTGATCTTGACTGATTGTGTCTTTATCAGCTTCCCTCTGGGGGCTCCAGGTCGGGAGATAAAGCTTTCTTTATTAAATCCAGACAGGTTCTCCGGGAGTCTTGTAATTTGTGATAAGTTAGCGGAAATGAACCTGTTGCCGCGCAGGCCTCTAGATTGTGGTGCCTTTGGTCTTCATGACCCGTTATTCTGTTTGCAGCCGGTCATTACATTCCTGTTCGCCCACTGAGCTCAGAACCTGGGGGATGGCGGGTGGATCAATGTCTCCCCCACTATTTGAGCCCTGAAGCTGTCACACCTGTTATTAGCACAATATTAGCATTTCATGGTCAATTCAGGAACAGCGTCCTCTGCCCTTAATTTCCCTCAGGATCTTTCAGGACCTGGTCCGGAAGGGGTATTCTCCGGATCGGGGCGTCGGACCGGAGTTTCGGGTTTGTCCTGTTCATGTTATGTTTCCTACCTGTGTCTGTCTGTATAAAGCTGCCCTGGTCATGTCTGTTCACTGTCAGGTCGTTGTTTTGGTGACAATTTTCCTGCCGTGTGCTCCATCTATTAAATCCCCTGTCTTGTGACATCGTGCATATGAGCCCTCTTTCCTCGCCATGTCGAGCCATCAGGACAAGATCTGTAAAGCATTCTGTTCAAGCCATCATGATTAAGCCATTTTTTAAACACATAATTAAGGATCAAACATCAAGCAGACCAAGAACAATGAAATGACTGAATTGTAGCATTTTTTCTAGAGCTTGTATAAATAAATCAACTTATGATTTTATATCCTGGACATGCAAGTACATTATGTCTGGTAGACAAAACTGCCCTCAAAATGACAAAATATTATTGTAAATTAAATATGTAATATTTCAATTATT
Source organism: Denticeps clupeoides (assembly GCF_900700375.1). Taxonomy (NCBI): domain Eukaryota; kingdom Metazoa; phylum Chordata; class Actinopteri; order Clupeiformes; family Denticipitidae; genus Denticeps; species Denticeps clupeoides. Next base: position 26,340,187 of record NC_041708.1, on the reverse strand, counting down.
TTAGCATTGAATGTACCAGACATACATAAACTCCTGCAGTCACAGAACATGGGCAGCGGCACAGAAAAAACAAGGCTGCGAACATTTGGCTGAATTTCAATTTAGCTAAATTAATTAAAATAAAATTCAGACCTCCTCACTCAAGTATATCATAAATACAAATTTCTTCAGCTCTGTTCTTTTTTAATGCACCGTTGTGATTTCCATCTTTTTCCAGCAGATGCTAAGTGAGAGAGTGGGCAGGGGTTTGCCATGGCTGAATTTCTCATTTTCTTGCTGTATTTTTCTTTTTTGACAACTTGATTTTGTAAAAAAGACCATGTGGTGTTGGAGAAGAGAATAGAGTGTGTAGAAAAAACTCTTTCTCCCTCCACACAAAGCACTGTATTCAACCACTCGAATTTGATGTTACCTGGCAGAAAGAGGCATGGCACAATAGAGGTTAAAAATTAACAGTTTCTAATTTATTAACGCCAGTAAATAATTATTGTAGTTACATGTGAATATTGAATGTAAAAAGGTACCAAGGTTGCAGAGAAAATAAACATGAGAAGAAAGAGTAAAGAGGGAGAAGAGAAAGAGAGGGGGAGATAAAGTCTCAGAAGCCTTCCAGCTTCCGAGGGAAACCCCCCTGAGCAAGAAGCTCAGAGGTCCCTTTTTCCACATGTGAGCAGACTTTTATACCCCTGGCCTACAGGAAGTTGTCACTGGCCTACAGGAAGTTGTCTCTGGCCTACAGGAAGTTGTCACTGACCAATCAGAACCTGTTGTTTCTGATGTCACGCCCCCGGTGCCTCCCATTTGGGGAAGACAAAAAGGGTGGGCGGTCCTGACGGCTGATACTTCACACGTTGACGTTGGACAAAAGGCATGTAAAAACCGGGGTGTCGAATCTTCACCCACAACCGTCGACACAGGAATGTCACACTTCCCCCTGCAGACATCTGTTATGCAAGGCAAAAGCAGGCTCCCGTGATGTCCATTCTTACAATTTTAATCGGTTTTAAGATTTATATCAAACTGTTAGGCACAATATCTTCCTTTCTGAATACGAGCTTGTTGAAACCACATTCTCACTTATTCAAGTCCTTTCAGTAACTGCTTAATCCACATCTGTGTTGTTGGTACCAGTCACAAAAAACAAACAAAAAAATCAGGAACCAGATTCGAACCCCTAACCTTGGATGTGCAAGGCCCGCCAAGACACTGTGAGAGTCCTATGCCTGTGTCTCAGGCAGTTCTGCAAGTCAGCTTTACATAAATGCCATCGGTGTGGACTATTCAGCTGGACTGAAGTCCATCTCTCCAGTTCTCATTGGGCAGCTGAGTCATATTTCCTTGCATTTTCTCCTTCAACTGTCAAAACTGACAGTTCTCTCAGTTTTGTGAGCATGTCAGCAGACCAAGCATTTGAACACAACATATTTTTTTATGGGGTAAAGTTATACCTCAAAGGTGTATAGCCGCCAGGCTAATCACAATGGCTTTTGGGGCAGTGGAAGCCTAGCAGGGCAGTGGTGGCCTAACGGTTATGGAGGCAGACCCGTAATCTTAAGGTTGTGGGTTCGAATCCTGGTCTGCCAAGGTGCCATTGAGCAAAGCACACTGCCCCCCTGGCTCCTGTCATCGCTGCCCACTACTCACCAAGGGTGATGGTTAAAAGCAGAGGACACATTATTGTGTGATGTGCTGCAGTGTTTCACAATGACAATCACTTCACTTTACTAAAATGTCAATAGCTGTGTAATTACCCATTGATATATTGGTTGTTTTCTAGGTGACCCCATGTTGCAGCCCCAGCCTGCTGTCTCTTGCTGAGCAGATATTTATCCATCCTACACTCCCCTACACTCCCCTTGGAACTCTCGCCAGATGCTCCTGGCTAAAGGATGTGATTGTCCAAAATCTCAGTCAGCATTAAATCCTCACCAGCAACACATTCACACAAACACTGTCGATAAGACGGCCATGACAATTCTGTAACTTTCCTGTTTTCCACACCGGTATGAGGAAAATGTTTTTTTCATGTATTTTTCCAATTGTTAGGCTAATAATATGATTGCATTTGATATCCAAAAAATGAATTTAGATTGTTTACAGTGTAACAAAAAATCTAACTGCAATGTTACAATAATTCTAACAAGTTTATACTTACATTTGTACTAATAATACTTATAATAATAATACTTCATAATAATGATTCAACAGACAAAACCAGATGGAATATGAGGGTAATGTCCATTGCAGTATTTCCTAACAATAGCTACTAAGGCTTCACAAATTTGCGTAAATTCCCTGGACATCACACCTCCTGGCAACCTGCTGAGCTCCATTGTTCTCTTACTTTTGTTCTGAAAACACACCCATTACCTGTGAGGCCTGGCACATTTGCATTTGTTAGCTTAAAACCAAGGCAGGCCAAAGTAAAGGAGACACTACCACTTCTAAGTGGAGAATACCTCTTGCTGTTCAGTGTCTTTTGCAAGTAGAGGAAGTTCACGTCGGACTTTATTCACCGTGCCCAATAGCGTTACTTTACGCTGCAGCAGTCTGTCACCTCACACCTGTGACACACGCAGTGACATTGAAGTAAAGAAATTGTCCGTCGTGACAATTGTCCGCATTGCAGACATATTTGGTCTCCAACTCCGTGGACATCCAGAACTTGATCCCAAATTTGTCTGGCTTGGTTGCGATATACTGTGTGAATGGACAACAAACTCGCTCACTTGGTCACATCATCCAATCACATGGCTTCTCCTATCACTCTTATGCTGATGACACCCAGCTCTACCTGTCATTCCCACCAGAAGATGCTACTATAGCAACAAAAATTTCGGCCTGCCTCTCAGACATATCGGCATGGATGTCTGAGCGACACCTCCAACTCAATCTATCTAACTCAATCTATTCTGATCTTTCCGGGCAACAATTCCCCTCAGCAAAACCTTTCAATTCAAATTGGCTCGCTACTGTTAACACCCACGGCATCTGCAAAAAGCCTTGGAGTTTGGATAGATGACAAACTGAGTTTGAACCATCATGTTGCTGCGATCTCCAGATCCTGCAGGTTCACTCTCTACAACATTCGCAAGATTCGGCCTTTTCTCTCACAACAGGCTACGCAGCTCCTCGTCCAGGCAATGGTCATCTCCAAACTTGACTATTGTAACTCTCTCCTGGCTGGAGCCTCTGCAGTCACCATAAAACCACTCCAAATCCTTGATGCTTGCCTACAGGGCTGTAAATGGAACTGCGCCCTCCTACATCAACACAATACTACCTAGCTACACTCCTGCACGCTCCCTCAGATCAGCAAACGAAAGGAGACTAAAAATTCCTTCTTCACGGGGTCTCCGATTCCAATCATCTCTGTTCTCTGTTGTTGTCCCTGGCTGGTGGAACAACCTGCCCTCCTCCACACGACTAGCTGAGACTATCACCACTTTTAAGAAGCAGGTGAAAACCCTCTTGTTCAAAAAATATAACAGACAAATCTAACACTTACACACGCACATGCGTACACATTGCACAAACAATACAAAAATATATAAATACATTATAATTTTTCTTCGTCTAGCACCTAACAATCTCTGAGCATGCTCTTCACTGACAAGTTTGAGCCTTATCAGGGCTCTTAACTCAATATTCTATAGAAATCGAACGAGAATTGCTGGTGTCTTCCTCTTGTAAGTCGCTTTGGATAAAAAATAAAGTAAAGTAAAGTAAAGTAAAGTAAAGTAAAGTAAAGTAACAAACCTTGGTAGGGAACAGCTGTTCATCTATGGTCATGTGTTTTCCTGGAGTGAAACTCTCAGCACAGTTCTTCTTGAAGCGTTCTGCCTGTGTGTCATCAAATCGAAGGTGTTGCATAATTGAAATGAATCTATCTCGGGGCATTGTCTCTTTGATTACTGGCACCAGAAGGTTTTCTGACCAGCAATCCACAATGGCACCAACGGGACAAATGATTGAACAGAATTGAAAGGAATGCCATCAGTTCATGAATTGCCAAATTCCAGTCCGGCTCTGTTCTGAGATTTACATGAACCTCACCCTAAATAGGGTTATATAAATATCATATGTACTATGACAATGACAAACCTTAGCAGACTTGCGCAGTGAAGCACGAGTGATTTGCTACTGCACCGGGCACTCCAATGGTCTCCTCTACCCACACAGGGCCATCCTTTGCTGTCTGGTTCAGACAGGGCTTCCCAGTACCACGGTGTATCTTCCGTGGAGGCATGTTGGGTTCTTGTTTCGTCTCCTTTTCAGATTCTTCAGAGGTATCCATGGCCTGTTGGACAAATGAAATCTCTCCTCCATCAGAGTCTGCTTTGTCAATTTCCTGAAGCAAGACCAAAGCCTGTTGCATGGAGAGGTTCTTCCTGCGTGGCCGTGATACGGAGGCCATTCTGATGTGCGTTCTTAGAAAAGCAAATGCAAATGTACCAGACCTCACAGGTAATGGGTGGTTTGCACAACAAAAGATTGAGGAGAATCAAGCTGAAGAACTGGGAAAATCTCAACAGGGGTAAATAACACCTTGGGCCTTGCACCAGAAAAAAAAAGACAGTAATTCTAGTGTTAAAACATTAAGTTGATTAGATCTACAGCTCATCATGTTGAAGAAAAAAATGTTCATGGAATTGTTGCCATGGAAATGGAATGTTATTTGTATTTATTTATTTATTTTATAATCCATCAATTCCATTCCATGATTTTGATCAATGTAGTTACTGCATTTTTATGGCAGGTACTTATTTAATAATAGAGAAGCTGTCCATGGTGCTGATCCCAGGGGACCAATAATTATAACATAAAAGAACATAATAATAATAATTATAAGAAGAAGAAGAATCAAAGTCAAAGTCAAAGTCAGCTTTATTGTCAATTCTGCCACATGTACAGGACATACAGGACAAGGTATAAAAATAAGCATAATATATAAAATTTAAAAACACAATATACAAATAAGGGCACATGGTGGAGAGTGCAAACCATGTAAACAATGTGAACAACGTAGTGCAACAGAGCTTGTAAAGTGTAAAAAGTGTCTGAGTAGTGAGTAGTGTGAGGTAGTTGGCAGACCAATGCTGCACAGAGTGACTGGTGCAGGTCAGTTTGTGTGTGTGTGTGTGTGTGTGTGTGTGTGTGTGTTAGAAATCAAAAAGTTTGTGGGACAGAAGAGGGGAGTGGGGGGAGAGCTGGGAGAGAGTTAAGCTTCCTGACAGCCTGATGGGTGAAGCTGTCCTTCAGTCTGCTGGTCCTGGCCTGGAGACTCTGCAGTCTTCTCCCTGATGCCAGCAGGCTGAAGAAGGTTTGCATTGGGTGGGTGGGATCGGCTGCTATGAAGAGGGATTTTTTGGTGAGACGTGTGCTGTAGATGTCTTGGAGGGAGGGGAGAGGGACACCGATGATTCTCTCAGCTGCTCTGACTATGCGTTGGAGAGTTTTATGGCAGGACGCATTGCAGGCTCCAAACCACACAGTGATGCAGCTAGACAGGATGCTCTGGATGGTTCCTCGGTAGAATGTGTACATGATGGGGGCTGGTGCTCTTGCTCTTCTTAGTTTGCGGAGGAAGTGGAGATGCTGCTGTGCTTTCTTGGCCAGTGCAGTGGTGTTATTTGTCCAGGAGAGATCCTCAGTGATGTGCACACCCAGGAACTTGGTGCTGCTCACTCTCTCCACAGATGCACCGTTGATGGTCAGAGGAGCATGCTGAGTATTTCCTCTCCTGAAGTTAACAACAATCTCCTACGTCTTCTCCACATTCAGAGAGAGATTGTTGTCTCCGCACCACCTGGCCAGGCGGTTCACCTCGCTTCTGTAGTTAGACTCATCCCTGTTTCTAATGAGACCCACCACAGTCGTGTCATCCGCAAACTTGATGAAGAGGTTGGAGCAGTGTGACGGAGTGCAGTCGTGGGTCAGCAAAGTGAAGAGAAGGGGGCTCAGCACACATCCCTAAGGAGCCCCCTCAGGGATAATGAGAAGATTTTTTATTTCATGTCTTTTTATGCTATGTGTGTTGTATAATAGACCAAAACGAAAGCTTCACTCTTTTATGTCAAACGGCATGCAGAAACACTCCTAAGATTTGCAGCCCCAACAGAGACCACTTGCCTTAACACTCTTTACTAGTTTTGACTCTATAAATGTCAGAGATTTTAAATGCAATTGGTTCTGAATGCTTTCCAGACTCTCACCCTGCCTCTTTGTGCATATGAAAATATTTGTTTTGCAATATAGATCATTCATTCAGTAAATAGGTAACAAGCTGACACTGCCACAAGTTGGTGGCAAATTTGCAAAAACTGCCAATGTCCACATTTACATTAATTGTGAAGTCCCCCCATGTGGATTCTAATGTTCAGCATAAATATGCCATGTGTGTTTAAACAGATGGTGGTGTGTATATTTACAGGACCAAAAGAACATAGAACAGCCCAAAAAACAGGACATATTTGCAATAAATTTCCTTGTGTTATTTATTCATGTATTTATTTTAGCCTCAGTATCTACCCTTATCAAGTTGGTTCCACCACAAGTTCCATCATCAACCTTGTCAATGTGACAGTGGCAACAGAGGGGAAAATTACTTTACCAGCCTGTTTCAGGCACCAGCACATCTCTGAATGGTTCCTGTCGGAGTGAAAATTTCAGCATTGCTCCATCGCAACTCTGTTGAACGACTGTCCCCCTTTGGCTGAGATTGTGGGTGAAGAAATAATCATGAGATTAAGCAGAAAAGCCTTCAGAGGATGCATTCACTCCCCACCAGCCTGCTTTGAGGCCTGCCTACTATGCTCAATCCATCATGTGGCTTAAAGCATAGAACATGTGTCTCATTCAAGGGACTGTGTATTAATGACCCTGATCCTAACAGAAGGATTGTTACCGAGCTTGGTGCAAAACCACATTTTTTGCCATGTATGAAAATTGCTGTAGATGTCCATTTTGTCCATATATAACTCATATATATCCACTCACTTTCTAAATAAAAAGTAATTTGTGCATATGGAGAGGTTTTCTGGGTTGATTCTGGGTTGACGTGAAAAGTGAAACAAAACTACCGGAGGATCCAGCCCCGTTGCTTCTCTGTTGGGAAGGGGAGACATTTGCTGCAGCGGGTTGGGATGCTGTTGCTGTGCTGCCAACCTGCATTGGATTATCTGTGCAGAGGGGGGATGTGTCTGTGACTGGCGCTAGAGAGACAGGTTCCCCTCGAGACAGGACCGGCAGACCATCCCCTTTGCCCAGCTCTTACCCGCACAGCCGTCTTTCTCCTCCTCGCCATCTGCCTGTCTCTTGCCATCTTCACACACCTGGAAGTCACATGGGCTCAGGCAGAGCTCGTGACAATCCAGAACATGCATGATGGAAGGCGAAAATCCTTGTTGGTGCTTGTTGTCATTGTCGGTTTTGTCCTAGTCTGTTTGGACGTGCTGAAGAAGAGCACAGAGGTCCCATCCAAACAGAACATGCACGATGGGGGACGCAACCTGCACCCAACGCCCATGAAGCCTCCACACCACTGTCGTCATCCTCATACTCTCTCAACCAACTCACCCAAAGATCGAAGGCGTGTGTCGATTGTCAGGAACTGATAACACTAAATATACAGTAAGCGTCCAGCCTAAACACAATCAATCTGTGGAGGAGCCATGTTCTGTCTATTTGAACAGGTCATATTTGCCCTGTCTCAAGTAGTCTCAAGTGGGAGCAAGCAGGGTGTCACAAGACGCGTTTTTCTTTCCTCTCAATTTGAGAGGATGGCTTTTCACTATTGCCATGAACAGAGAAAATGGCCATGGCCCACTCGCTAGAATATTATTTAATTCCATGTACCAGCCACCGCCTGAAATCAGTGTGGAATTACTGCTCTTGTCTGCTCTTTGTGTTGTTGGCTTCTTGAGATTTGCTCTGTACACAGGGAGATAAAACTGTCTTGGTTGACCATTGACCCACATCCTGCCTGTGTGGCTTGGCCGCAATAAACCAACATCATGGGAGAAATCCTTGCTCAAGAGAAATATCACATTGCTGGCAGACTTGTCATCAGTCTGCCCGGAGTCTCTGGGTTGCGGATTCATTGTTCTTCCATTCTAGGGAAATACACTTTCTTTACTATTGGAAGGGCGGCCCATCTTTGTCCAGTAAAGATGCATATACAATCAAAATAAATAAATGTACATAAAAAGTGTTCCTTTGAAAAAAAAACATAGAAACATCACTTGGTTTTGAGAGTCATGCAATCTTTGGCCTCTTTCCTACTCCCATCTGTAAAATTCTGTTGAATGTGTGTGTGTGTGTGTGTAAAGGGAGAACTCCCAGAGATCCAGTGCAGAACCAGTTGGGCTCTCCCTTCAGGCTCTGCCCTTTTGGAGCATGAATCTCAGCTCCATCCATCCCGTTGTTCCATCCTGGGGGGATGGGTGAGAAGAAATTACTCCCTTTGTTCAGCAACTTTAAAGTAACTGATTCTGCACAGCTATTGGCATTAATGTCTGGAATTTGCACAATTAACAGGATTAGTTAATTAATTTTCCTGCTTCTGAAAATCATATGAGTACCTGACCATATGTGGTTCCATATGCTGAACATTTACATATTATTTATGCAACAAATGATTCATAATAATGCAATTTATTCTTTCCGATTACAGGTTTGTTTACTTACCCGCTAGGCCAACCATTGCCCCATTTAGAGTTTAAACCAACTGTCATGCAGTTATGAAATCATATCTTACTATCTTACTTAAACTACTATATGTCATATCTGATATATCATTATGTGTTACAATTCACTCAGTCACTTTGCATAACTGCTTAGTTCTATACACTTACAAGACTCCGGGCTCTTTCTGGTATTAAATCTTACTGGTAATTAACAAATTCTCAGCAGGTGAACGAGCTGTCTGCTAAAAGCTCCCCTACTTTGGAACAGCCTTCCTGCTAATGTTCGGAACTCAAACATTAATATTTCAGTTCAGACTGAAGACTAATCTTTTTAGTCAAGCATTCCATATTAGTTAAAACATACATATACTATGATGCTCATCTCACCTAGGCTGTCCTAGATTGTCCACTTGGGCATCTCTTTGGTACCCAAGCACCTACCACTCAGTCCCAGCCACCCGAGTCTAATCTGTTTCTCTCAGAGTTACTCTAGATCCTGGTTCCTGGCAATGAGCTTCTGACAAGACGTCCCAGCATGAAATGTACGAGAGGGTTACCACAGCGTTGTAATGGCTACAGCTCCAGGGATCTTCAAATGGACCAGTAGCATTATAATGGACGTACAGTGTAGACCATGGCACCGGACTACAACCTACTCTGCACTCTTCAGTATCTCCATACATGGACACATGCTGTATATAGAACTTTGGACTTTTCCACCACTACACCTGTTGGACTATTTTTTTTCCTGGACAAATCATCACCAACCCTGCACTGACGCCAATTGCAGGCTCACTCTACCTGGGAAGGACATCCCTCTCTGTATCACTCCTTCCTAAGGCTTCTTCCTTTTTTTTCTCTTTCCTGGAGTTCTTTAGTGTGAGCTAGAAGTGTTTCTTGTGTGCAGAAGGGTCGAGTGTGTCAACTGTATGGCTCATCTAAGTCCATTGAGACATACTGTGTGTGATTTTAGGCTATATAAGAAATAAATGTTGTTGTTGTTGCTGTATACAGGGTCCTGGCTGCCAGAGCTCATCCCGGGACAATTCAGAGTCAGCAATTCATTCCTTGTGTGCATGCTTTTGGATGAAAGGAGGAACCCGGAGAACACAGAGGAAACACGCACCATCACGGGAGGTTCATTCAAAATCCGCGGGATCCAAACCCACAGCCTTGGAAGTGTAACGAATTGTCACATTCAAATTAAATTGTCACATTCAAATTCAAGTTCAAGTAATTAAATGTACAGAGTACAATGTACCATGCACGATGAAAGTAAGTAAAGGTTTGTAAAATAGTAAGCTACATAACATAAAGTGTAAGTCCCATGTAAAGTGTTGAAGTGAAAGAATTTTTATTGCTTAGAACAGAGAAAGAAAAGCTCATCCTATGACATCCTACGTTTCTAAAACGTGCTGTGCATGTGTGTCCTTCCAGATTGAAGAAAAGTAGAAAAGGACAGTGCAGGGTGGCTACAGTCCTCCATGTCTTGTCTTTCTGAGGCAAATGTACTTTATTGCAGAGAGTGGTGTCCCAATGGTCCTCTGTGCCGTCATCAACACTCTCTGCAGAGCCTTTTTGTCACATGCAGTTCAGCCGCCGTACCAGGATGCTACGTTAAGGTGGATTCCACAGCAGTTGGTTTTGATTGACACATGGCCATTACCTGCCTTTTGACGACTATTTTGGATATTCCTTGACTATTACAACGATCTCATATGTTGTCGACTCTTTGCCCCGCAACTGACAGACTCAGATACATGCACTCCAGAGTAACCCATGTCTCCTGTTCATTGCTCCCGGCCCCGTTCCAAGCGCTGGGAATCTGATTCCCCTTAGTCTGCGCCATTTTCACCACTTTCCTGCATGTCTGCAAGTGAGTCATATCAGTCATTGAGTGCATTTACAGGACAGGCCAAAAGTTTGGACACACCTTGTCATTCAATGTGTTTTCTTTATTTTGACCATGACCTTTTACATTGTTGGATTCTCACTGAAGGCATCAAAACACATGAATGAACACATGTGGAGTTATGTACTTAACAAAAAAAGGTGAAATAACTGAAAACATGTTTTACATTCTAGTTTCTTCAAACTAGCCACCCTTTGCTCTGATTACTGCTTTGCACACTCTTGGCATTCTCTCCATGAGCACCTGGTGACCCCTTTGCCTTCACTCTGCGGTCCAGCTCACCCCAAACCATCTCGATTGGGTTCAGGTCCAATGACTGTGGAGGCCAGGTCTCCACTTTTTGTTAAGTACTTAACTCCACATGTGTTCATTCATAGTTCCTTCAGTGAGAATCTACCAATGTAGATGGTCATGAAAATAAAGAAAACCCATTGAATGAGAAGGTGTGTCCAAACTTTTGGCCTGTACTGTATTTATGAGGTAGTCGACTCAACTCACTACTGCAATCCATCTCTCCTTGCACCCCAATTCATCTTCTCAGCCTCATCCAACCTCTGGTTCACACTCTCACCACAAACAGATAAGATAAGCCATCTTCCTCCCCCTTAATGTCAGCTCAAATGCAAACAGGGTGTTTGGTTATCAGTTCGCGTTACTCCGCAATTGGGTTCACCGATCTCGCAACAGCAGTTATTCCGTGTCGGTTCCCACTGACATAAATAGTTTGAAGTTTTTTTTTTCTTCTGAAAGCAACTTTATATGAATTAAGTTTATTATATAAACTACATATCTGCCATAAGTAGTTATGCAAACACTGATAATACTGATGAACAGAAATTCAATTTTGCCACTAATCCTTTCCTGGAACTCAAAGTCATCTGTGTGCACGTGTGCAATTTCATCAATATTCCGTCAAGACGTTCTGGTTTTAAAATCCACCGAGCAGTCTGCCTGCCTCCTTCGTTAATTGTGTTCCATCATATTGAGTGTGTAAGTAGATGAGGAAATGGGGGCGTTGGATCAGGAAATTCATCTGTGGCACATAAAGAGACGGCAAGACCCTCTCGTCTGAAAGCTCTGGACAGATGGTAGGCAGGAATTTCATCCGTTTTTCTACAATGGGGGAGGCACCACAGCAATTATATTCATTTTAAAACAGCGATGTGACCTATGAGTTTGAAGAAAGCAAACAACCAAAAACGAAAAATGATCCTCTTGCTTTCTAATGCAGATTAGAGTGCAGTGCAGATCCAGTATAGGGCACATGGTATATATAAAAATCTGTTGTACATCCTTAACTATAATTGACAGTGAAGCTTTTGATAAATTACCAGCAATGACAGTCCTCAGAAGTGCCAACTGGTCTGTCCCTAGACACTCTACTTAACCGTCTCTTCTCCAAAACGGTTTGTGTAAAACGAACAAAAATACAATATATTATGAATGTAGGTGGATGTAGAGCTTTTTCTTGTTAATGATTTACTGGACTGGAGACTATTTCCAGTCCGCCTCATTAGTTTGAAGCACAAATAAAAGTAAAAAAAAAAATCACATCGCACACTCATTACAGAACAGAAGGACAGAGTTTTTCCTATCACCATAAGAATTACACCAATCGTTGCAGCACACTTTGAGCTTTTCCACTCTACAGCTGTGGCTGCCAGTCAGATTCATTCTCCATCAGATATGTGGCAACTTGTAGGAAACTGAGGGACAATTCCTGAATGCTTGTACAAACTCAATGATTTCATTCATTCATCATTGAATCAGACCTCCTTGCATCGAAGCGTCATGTTATGATGTTCCTTCACTGTTCTTTCCTAATGAGCACCATCAAGAATTTTGTGGGAATTTCATGTAGTAAATGAACTTCACTGATTAAATGATCAATCAGCATCTTCCAAGAACCCTTTGTTTGTCTCAGACTCTAATATCATGTATTTATTTCACACAATTAAGTTGCATTAAATGCTAATTAGCAGATAAGTGGTTTCTGGTGCCAATCCCCAGAAAACCTTACCATTTATAAGGTAAAAAAAAGAAACGGCAACCTTACGATGCTAGGTTACCACTGTGTCATGACTTGAAATTTATTCTAAGAGGTTTTTGCTGCCTGATCTGTCCAATTAGTTCTTAAAATCCACAATGAAATGCTATTAATTGTGAATATAAACAAGCTGATTTGCTGTTATTCTTTCATGATGGGATTATTCAAATTGTTAAGAAACTTTCAAACACAACAGACTCCAATGGCCTTTGAAAATATACAAAGCTCAGCCTTTCCAAAATAAAAGAATACTGTAGTTTTCTCATTCAAAATGATATTTCCAACAACAATAGTCATAATATTATAATACAAAAATAGTCCTGGGCAAGAGCTGCACGGTGGCATGGCAACATGGCCTCAGACCTCCAAGGTTGGGAGTTCTGAATCCCAGCTTTGTGTGTGTTAGGGAAAAATGTTGGTGTGTTTTTGCCCTGCGCTATGCAGGCACCCTGCCCTGCACCCAGTGTCCCAGGACAGGCAGCCACCCCCCTGAGTAAGCGGAGTGGGGGAGAGTGACTGAGTGAGTCCTGGACTACGTGGCATGTAATCAAAACTTCCTTTTGAAGCATTCTTCTTATGCAACGCACACCTCATTAAAACATCTTCAAGTAATTAATTAAATCTGACCCCCACCGTCTTGGCACATTGCACCAGCCAATTATTTGCCAGCATCAGAACCCCTTTACCCCTCTCTGCCTGGCAAAATGAATGTTTCCCTGTGTGACGTTGAGCTTATCCTTTTCATGCAGCCAAGTGTTTGGCAATACAGCGAGAGGTTAAATTTTCAACTGGATGCATCTGCCACAATTTAAATCCTCACCCCAGTGTCCAGTTGCTGCATGTAAGATCTGCTGCTGTTGTTACCCAGTTCCTGGCACGTCACTGCGGGGAATGTATAACTGAGCCTCGATATGTGGTGTCAGTCGGAGGTCACGTGTGAAGATCCAGGACAGGAAAACAGCAGCAGATGCCAAACAATCCTGAGGACAACAATACAGGCCACTGCACTCATTTGCAGCCCTTAGCATTTCTACTTGGTACAAAGGAGGGGGGCCTGACATGAACAACATCACGTGAGCAGAAGCTTGAATGAATCTTCAGCATCTCTGCAAAAGGGAGCACTTAGAAATCAGAGACTCATTTGCAAATCCCCGTAGCACCTACTCATAAAATCTAATGGTGGCGTTAACCTCAGAAACGACAACTTCTGTTATGACATTATTACCATCACAAATCCATGAACTTTTTACCTTTCCCTTTGACTCTGAGCCAAATGCCTAATTGGACTGCCCACGGGGAGTGCATGAAAAAAGTGCATTTGAGTGGAAAATTTGCTTTGGCATCAAGTCTCACACTAAGCTATGGGGCAAACAGGCTTCCTGTTACAATGCAACTTTTAAAACAATTGCAGCGTTAATGAAACAATAGTTTGAAAAAAAAAAAAAAACATCAAGGCCAGTGCCAAATGCTATAAAATGTGACACTTAACAAGTAGACCAGGCTTCACAGCAACAAGAACCTTACAATAAAAAAGCCACAGAACTCCAAATATGTGACATGATTCGGTTTCATTATTAATTGTATTTTCAGTATGATTTATTTCCTGTCATGCAACATTAACTCTCTTCACTGTGACATAATTTCCCCGCCCTGCCTCATATGGCCTATTCCATTATTAACAGGAGTCTGTGAGGATGTTCACCCATGAAGAGAGTATTTATTCACCTGGCTGTTCATCTCTGAGATGCTCCTTTTACCCCCCCTCAGTTGCTGTCCCATCTCGACATCTACAGGCTCCCTCTGTGGGAAAGTTCAAAGCCCGGAGCAGCGTGTTGCACGACCTGGATTGTTTCCCACAGATCGCCTTCAACTCGGGCAGCTCAGCTTGAGACGTCCTACTGCCTTATCTCCCCAAGATGCCGAGGACATGTTTAGGTAATCTAGCTCTTTGAGCAATGATGTCTAGTTATTATGTGTCCATGTGCATTTGTGTGTGTGTGTGTGTGTGTGTGTGTGTGTGTGTGTGTGTGATAAACAGTGATTACTATACAAAAGAATCTGTGGCTTCACATACACCTCCTGGCACATTTTGACATAAATTGAGATAAACACAATGAGCACTATTTTCAAACTGGTTCTAGGTGCAGTGCTATGTGGTACACACTTTGTGAACATTGATCTATAACCATGCATTTTCCACGGAAGTCTGCGATGTCCTTCTGTCGGCTGAGCCTGTTATCTTTCTGGTTTGTTCAGAAAATTATTCCGGCTGATTAGAATCCCATGTCTATGTGCAAGAGCAGCAATAATTTCATTAGATGTTATTCCAAAATGAAAATAAAACTTGATTAGCTGAGTTTTTAGAGATGTAAATAAATTTTGATTACATTTTTTAAATAACTTTTTGCACAACAGTAGCATCTGTAACATCATTTCTGCCCATATGCAGAAATTTGGCTTTTTTCAGTGCAAAACAAAAAAATGCTTTGGCATTTTGTGTTTCTTTACTCAAGGCAACTTTGAAATTTAGCATTAAAGCATCAAATGATCTTTAATAGCAAAAGGTTAGCATTGACATTCCTCTGATGACATTCTCTTTTTTAGTTATGCACAGCTTTGAAAACCAAATGAAAACCTTGTGCATTTTTTGGCAAACTTAAAAAATAGACAAATTAAATAGATAATGTTCATGAATTGGTTGGTTCTAGCTGTAAAATCTGATTATATTAACATGACATTGGTTGCATATGGGGAAAAAAGCTCAGCATGTATTATTACTTTTTCTGCCCTAAAACTCAATTTAACTATCTCATGCCGAACAACCATAAATATCCTTTTATTGTGTAACACACAGCCTCTCACATTGCATTGCTTTATTTAAACAGTATATTATAGGGCTGAATGCTTCTCTTGATAGAGCATGGAGTCGAGAGAGCAGCAATAACAGGGTATGGCAGGATTAGACAAAATGAAAGAAGTGATATGGATAGAAAAGTCGTCATTGGCCACACTTACAAATTGTAAGAATCTGTTGTTTTGTAAGAAGAGAGGGATGCAGCTGATGCTGTCATAATGCCAGTGCTGGGGTGTAAAACCATTAATCATCACACTGGGGGCCGGAGGGAAAGTTTCTTCACATGGAGCATGAAGAAGGGATGTTGACTCTGCATCCATGTGGGTCCTGTCAAGAATGGATGGATATTTTGAGAGCCAGGAAGTCGGCTGGATGTAGACAGCTGGTGCTCAGACACAGTGAGGCAAGAACCATAAAATACAGGGAAAAACTCCCCACCTCTTAGAAGCACGTTTTATTAAGCTAAGCTATTAACAACATCCGTCTTTCAAAATAAATGTAGTTAATTCACTTATTATAACAAAGAACAGCTGTCTATTAAAATGCGTCATTAATCTGTAAAACAATATTTTTACAATGTAGAATGGGATATCAGATTATACATCTGCTGGATGACGGACAAGTTTAGCGTCCCAGGGGCATGGAGCAAGCTAGTCACCATAACCTTCAGTATTAGCTGTACTGATACAGTGGTCTCTGCATGTGGCCTGATGTCATTTATACTTCACATTAACCATAAAACCCACCCGGATGAAATGAAACAAGATGACCACTACTGCGGCTCTTTCCCCATACACAGGCAGTGAACTGCCCTGATCTCCAGGCCAATACAGAACATGGTGTACAAGATAAACAAAACAAAACTGCGGCCACAACCCAGCCCCTATTTCTTTTGTCCTGATTATTAGTAGCCTGATTATTGTTGCCCAATTACGTTGCTCCTTGCCACCTCTTCCATATTTCCGTTTCATGCCTTGACATTATATTTTCCTTGACATCTTTATTCTATATTTTACATCCTGGAATACTGCCTTTTGGGTCTCAGCCCCTTTTTTGCAATCTTTTTATATCGTTTTGAAACATGTATTATGAAACATCTCTGCTGCACCCTGACAGTGTGACACCCGCAAAGCATGCTGGGACACTAACCTCCAGGTCAGTGAACCAAATTTTATTTTAATGTATGAATTTTTTTATATCTGTGAACATCTTGGGGCCTCAGCAACAGGAGAGCTGCGGGAAAGAGACACTTTTAAGTCAAAATCCAGGCCCCTTTACATGGTATTTGCACTGTAATTATACATCACTGCTGGATTACTGTAACTCCGAGACTGCTATCTGGCACTTCAGTTTTACCCACTCTACATCTCTGACCTCAAACACCAACACACGGTCTCCAGGTCTCTCAGGTTGTGTTGTAAGGGACTCCTGCATATGTCCTGTTCCCGTGTGAGACAAAAAGATTGAGGTTGCTCTCGTTTATGGAATCAACTGATAAAAAAGACACTCCCACCATTTCATGGTATGATATTAAAATATCTGTCTGTTTTGCACTCTGTAGCTAAATGTGCTCAGCAAAAATAATTTTACTTACTTTTACTAACCCTTAACCCCAACCATTCTGAGACAGAGGTGGCCACATGACCATGGCATGTGTTGACTTGTGTAGGTGTCCATTTATGTCTTTCCTTTCAAGAGCCACAACAGCTCAACTTACAGTCTGTTTACAGCCTTTTGTTTTTAGAGCTTTAGGAAAGCTTGACCCAGTTAGCACAGCATCATAGAGCAGCCATGTGGCAGCAAAGCAATTGTCTTTTTTTAGATCAAAGGAGTGGAAGTGACTGAGGACTCATCAGCCAAGTTCTTGGTGGTTGCAAGAGAGAGAAACTGAATATTAACGGAATGACTCAAATCTGCTTCAGGAAATTCTGCAATTGTGATGCCCAGCTGCCTGGCAGATTGTGTAAAACATTGCACTTCACTGTCCAATATATTAGACTGGATTAACTACACAACTGGATTAACTACACATCTAAATTGCCTTTAATATCAGTTTAAATTAGCTAGCTCAGATGAAAAAGACAAAAGTAATAATGCTGCCATAAGTGATTAACCCACTTGGCCATGAACCACAAGTTGCAACATCCATTGTGTCCTTTAACATTGCTCCCATAGGGATTTTCTTTATAACCAATGATTTTATGTTGCTCTGTGTCAGACTGTCTGCTAAATTCAATGTAACGTAATACCAGCTGTCCCTTTTCAAAATGATCTTACAGACAGCATTAATAATTTGCTAATTGTTGTGATCAATTGTAACAATCATTCAAATTAGCCATTTAATTTGTGGCATAAGCCATATATGTTAATCACATTTGCAATAGAATGTACAGAAAAAAGTTAGTTTATAAGTGAAACTATTACAGAATTGCAAATTTAACAGTGAAGCATTCAAACCCTCTCCGGTGTTTTGGATTTGACTGGTTTCTTGGCAAATCATATGGGGAGGAACAGCAGATAATTCTGGGTCACTGTGATCCAAAATAATAATAAAAAAAAAAACTCAGTCGCCATCTGGCTTGTGTTTATGACTTAAAAGTCAGAGACACTAAGCGCTCAGAGACGGTCCTCATGACATTTCAGTTCAGAGACACTGATTCAGCTTACCCATCAGCGTAAAAACAAACCGCTCCTCCTCACTAGTAAAATAAATAAAACCCTTTTGACCCCCAAGTGGCGGGGGAAAGGGCACTGTCCCACATGTTACTCAGTCTCTTGGGAAACAGGAAGCCGCTCTGGCAGCTACCAGCTGTGGCGCCGATTGAATTGTACAGCTGTGCAGCGACGGCCCGGGCCGTCTTTTCCAGAATCCAGGAGAGACGGGACTCTGAGTTTGGGATAGCCTTGATGTGATATGCATAGATTTCCGATCTGAAGAGCTTCAAACTGTGCACAGCAGTGGAGCCGTTGCAAAACCAATCCACACAATCACGACAACGATGTCCTTAGCATGGAATAAGCGCAGCGCTTCATGCTGACAGTGGGACTACATCACCATAATAAGCTCATCATCTCCCCAAGCTGAAGGGACCTCACACTAAATCACGTCAGTGGCGTAATGAATGGGGACAGCGCCCCGGTGAAGTCTGACACAGGCAGCGTGGCGCATTAAGCCGTTCTGCTGATGCATCATGTCTGCATATGCAGGTAGAGGACAGCTGCATTCACCTGACAAAGCATCATCTCATTTTTTCCCAAAACACACCCAATATGGATAAAGAACATATTGAAGGACAGTGGTGCATTTTCTGGACATGTCAGTGAGCTAATCTACAAGCTCACACTCCAAGAATCTATATTCATATGTTTTTCCTCAGTTTTTTTATTAAATCTGTCTAAATACAGTTATCATTTAGACACACAGCTTTTGGTTTTATCACTGCAAGGACACAATGTGGTGTTAAGGGTGAAAAGGTAGGCTTTTCATAATAAAATCCTATTTTAAATCATTCCATAAATAAATGAGCACCATGAGAAATGTGAAGACGAAGGCAGCTATGGTGCATACGTTCAGGCAATGCATAATACCTCCTCCTTCAATCTGAACACGGCCCAGCCGTCCACCATGCATCATCTCCCGCTGCGTCCCGGTGGGAGCCGCTTCCTGTCAATACTTTCCAGGCCTCGGAGAGCGCGTTCGCGGAGCAGAAGCTAGCTAAATTTAGCGGCCCTTTGCACATCCTCTCCTCTTCGCCTACTTTTTTTGGTCAACCACGGTCAAAGAAAGGCGGCCAGCATTGTTCTGGGAAGTGCCGCGGGGTCCGTGGTCGAGACCCGGCTGTGCTGTGGCTCGGAGAGGAAATCTGTGTTATAAATTCAGGCCTGAAAGCAACGCGGAGATGTTATCAGTACAGAGCAGGGGCCTTGGATCAGGATGCAGACGTCTGCACGTGCCGCTGACGGCCCTCTGGACTTTTCCTTCTGTCTTGCTAAACAGGGCAGAGTCTCCATTAGCGTGGATGATGAAGGGTTGCTTCTGCCAGAGGGAAGGTCTCACCCCAAGGAAGCGGACAGTGCGGGGGAAACAATGCGAACGAAATGGCAAATGGCAACACAAAAGTTTGAGATTACAGAAACATAATAGGGTGGAAATGAGAGGTTTATGGAAAAATGTCCACAGGCTGAGATGCAGAAGCACTTTGAAATCTTCCCCTTTGGGGACTTAAGAAAATAAATGTCGGCAATTTCCTGTGTACTCCTATTAGAGCTGCAGCGTCAAGAAGGGAAATTGAGACAAATGGCCTGTTTTTAATTTTATTTGTGCGCCGAACTGACAGCCTGTGGTGCTGAGTTTTTTCCTCGGAGCAGAACAGGAAGAAATTTTGATGCAACACGCACCCATGGGAGCATTGCAAATAAAGGACTACATTAAAATGGTGAATCAGTATGGCTGTGTGCTCCCAAATAGCTCAGTGTAAGGATATGCTTTTAACTTTTGTCTTTTTATGTTTTTTTTTTTTAGTTTTCACTTTGCCCAGTTCATAATAGAATTAAACTAACAAAAGATCAAGGAAAACTTTATTTCTGCGAAATTAACTGAGTAAAATGAAAATATGAAAAGGGAACATAGTTAATAATATGTATCTATAATGTTGAATCTTTAATAATGTCTGGAATAAATGCATGACATTTACCAATAGCATAAACTCATGAAGCCACTTTTATAATGTGAATTTAAGTTTTAAAAGATTTCACCAGCCTTTTTTATGATTTTGTGTAATTAGATTTACCTGCAAATTGCACTTTACCTGCAAAATACTGGTTTTCCAGTTCATTTTTAAGCTCGATTACTGATACAGTTGCAAGACAATCTAACCAGAGCTTTGAGTTCTCTCAACTTTGCACTCAAAGTGGGACAGACTACCTGAACTGCTGAATTTATCTCAGAATGGGACTACAGGAAGGGTTGGTGCACTCCGGGGAATTGGCAGGGGGTTCTGGACGGACATCCGGTAAGTCAGTCATTGTCCTTAAAATCTCCATTGACGTTTTGCAAAGGAATGTGGGTGGTGCAGACATCTTGAATCTAGTGTATGTAGTTTCATGGGATGACCAATGACTGTGGGTTTGACTGGTGAGTATGTAAGTGAAGTGATTGTCACATGTGATACACAGCAGCACAGCACACGGTGCACACAGTGAAATTTGTCCTCTGCATTTAACCCATCACCCTGAGTGAGCAGTGGGCAGCCATGACAGGCGCCCGGGGAGCAGTGTGGGGGGACGGTGCTTTGCTCAGTGGCACCTCAGTGGCACCTTGGCGAATCGGGATTCGAACCGGCAACCTTCTGATTACGGGGCCGCTTCCTTAACCGCTAGGCCACCACTGCCCCCACTGGATGTATGCAGGGTGGTTAGGAAAGGAGGAGAAATATATCACCACCCTAATCAAGGGTTATATTGCATCTTTAATGGGATAGACATCAGTTAGAATGTTATAATCAATGGAGTACTTTTAGGAAAAGGCAGGCTGTTAGAGGCTTGATGTATAAATTAAGCATCAGCTGAAGCTCTAGCAGCAAGGTCACATTTGTTAAAATTCTAGCCTGGAATTAAAAGGTATCCCCCACTGTCAAGAAGATTTAGTGCCTTTATATAGACAGAAGACTGCGATAAACGCCTTAAATCACAGGATTTATCTAAAGTAAGGTTGTGTGCGTTTCCTTAAGTATTCTAAAAGTTTGATTAGAAATGCACCTTTTATCCATATATGCTTCAGAAGCCTCTTTCAAGAGAAATGTATTGTCAGTACAACAGTATACACATTATACTACTGAGGGCAGTGGTTGCCTAGCGGTTAAGGAAGCGGCCCCGTAATCAGAAGGTTGCCGGTTCGAATCCCGATCCGCCAAGGTACCACTGAGGTGCCACTGAGCAAAGCACCGTCCCCACACACTGCTCCCCGGGCGCCGGTCATGGCTGCCCACTGCTCACTCAGGGTGATGGGTTGAATGCAGAGGACAAATTTCACTGTGTGCACCGTGTGCTGTGCTGCTGTGTATCACATGTGACAATCACTTCACTTTATTATTTATTTATATTTATCTTGAATCACATGAACCCCCCATAGTGAGATCAGAAAGAAATTGTAAGATGGGACATTCTGCAGGACCACGATACTTCTGCAGCTTTTGTCATGTGGAGTGGCCATCACCTCTTCTCCATATCTTTGTCAAACGGCATTACAGCATTTAGCAGCCTTCCCCCGACCAAAAGGTGTGAAGCGCAGCCATGTGTTTGCGAGATCCCCCACTCTCTATGTCTGGCCCAGATGGGAGACACCGGGGGCGTGACATTTATTCACCTTCCAGTTCTCAGGATCTCATTTCTCAACCACACCATGTCGCTGAAGCTTGGTTCGGGCTTTTCTGTCTTTTATCTATCTTTTCCTCCTGTCTTTCATTTTGGTTTTCTCTGTAATATTGGTACCTTTTTTACACACAATATTTATATATGACTGCAATAATAATTTACTGGTGTTAATAAATTAGAAACTGTTAATTCTGTTAACCTCTATTGTGCCATGCCTCTTTCTGCTAGGTAAAATCAAGTTGTAATGGTTTTAATACAGTGCTTTTGTGTGTAGAGAGAGTTTTTGTACTATTCTCTACAGTTTTGCAAAATATATACAAATATATACAAATATTATACATTACACACGAATTTACAAAATAAAATGTTTAACCTAAAACTAATATACCGGTACAGAATATAAAAAATACTGTAAACATTCCTGTACACTAAACAAGGACAAACTGAATAACATGTTTAAGCAATTCAGTCATATTCCTGCACAAGCAAGATTCAAAATATTGAATATTCTTACAATTAATTAGCCCTCCACGTATCATATCAATGTGATAACAATGACAAAGTATTTTACACATTTTTTATATTTACATTAAAGATTCTTTATTAAAGATTGCAACATACATGTAAGCTCATTATTAGGTATGTGGGCCCATGTGGACCTACCGAAGGGAATCAGGCTGGGGTGCAGAATGCCTGCTTTGTTATTATGAGCTCTGGATGCCAGTCATGCCTCAACATTCATCATGTCGGATCTGGATCCTCTCTTTGCTTGCTTTGTATTTTTCCAGGCTGCAACATATTGACAGAGGACCATATGCTGCTAGCGAAAGCATATTTGGCCTGTGGTAGAGCATATTAAATCAAGTTATAAATTCACACATTTCCAAGGCCTTTTTTGAACCCAACTAAATGAACTAAATGAAAAGTGAATTTCCCAAGTTAATTTTCTTTTATGTGCAATATATTTATGTAAAATTTCACAAATATATATTTTATGTAGATACTAACATATTTTTTATTTGTACAATTCAACAGGGTGGTAGTAGCCTACTGGGTAACACACTTGTCACTTAACCCTAAGTTGCTCCAGGGGCGGACTGTCCCTGTAACTACTGATTGTAAGTCACGCTGGATAAGGGCATCTGGTAATTGTAAATGTAATTCTTTTTTTCTAGGACTATTTATTTCCTTATTTGTACATTGAACTGTTATATTATACAGTTGACATATTGTCTGTGCTATTGTTTTTTTGCTGCTTTATTTTGTACTTTCCACTTTCTTTCAATGTAAATTTTCTATTTGTGGGACTAATAAAGGATCATCTTATCTTACGTTCAAATTATATGTCATATGGTACAAAAAAAATCCTCTCTACTTCATTGTCTATAGAGGTACAATATATTTGTTCTGTAATACTGTTTAAGACCATTTTTAGAGTGCTTTCTTATATAGTTCTTATATTGCCAGTTCCAGATATTGTCAGGAACTGGATCCTGCAATAAACGGCCTTAAAAAAAAAGAAGTAGACTGGTGTATGAAATAATAAGAACCATCCAAGCTTACTGACCCACAATTTCGCCATTTCTTCCTTTAGTCATCTCTGAGGTTCTGCGCAGGAGTCTTGCAGAATGACTGATTTCTCCTTTCTGTGTCAGAGTCTCCAGAGACCAATGACTGATGCAGCAATTCTGTCCCTAGAGGGATTTATGATTACAGTTTTAAAGGTTCTTTTTGCTGCAGTCATACAGCAAACTGCATGTGTGAAACTGGTGGGAGAAAGATTGCCTTTCTGGTTACTTTCTCAGACTGAAGATTACTTGTGACACACAAACACTGCATATTATCTGTTTTAGAAATGCAAATAAGTAATAATTTAGTGATTCTGGATTTTACAATAGCTGCAGTAATAAAAGCATCAAAATAACGCTAAACAATTCACTGGATCATGAAGAAGACATGCTGAAATAGACATTTTATATATCTTTATATACCTTTCAGCCTTCATAGATCCTTCCAAAATGTGCAAGCTGCCCACAACGTATGCATTTATGCACCCCCAATACCATCAGATATGCTGTTTTTTTTATTATTCTTTAATCAAAAGGCTAATGACTGCAAGAGGAACAAAATCTTCAAGTCTGGTCAAGGTCATCTGACCTTAGAAGTGACAGGAGAATGGTGGCTAAGCTGTCATCCCTGTTGGACACCATGGAGTCACTTAAAGCATTGAGCAGCTCCTTCAGTGGCAGGCTGCGGCACCCATGAAGTGGGATGGAGGGATTCAGAAGGTCTTTTCTGCCACACATACATACATACATACACATCCAGTACACCATAGTGTTTTTCTCATGTGCAATATGTGTTTGTTTTATATTTGTATCCACTGTGCACACTTACATATATTGCATGTATTCAGATATACACAAATGTATTTTTATACATACAGGTATTTTTAATACTCTCATCCACTGGTTTTCACTTTTTCTTCTACACTATTATTCGTATAGTGAACTTTTTATATTATACAGTCGGCATATTGTCTATGCTGTTTAATATTTTTCTGCTATTATCTTGTACTGTCCACTTTCTGCCCACAATGTACCCACAATGTACCATGACTATTACCCACTTGTGGGGCTAATGAAGGATCATCTTTTTTCTTAGAACAGTCCGTTTGAAATGAGTCTTGGCCCACAGGACACAATGGCACCTCTAGACAATGTTCAAATATGCCTTCCTTTTTGCATTATAAAGTAGAGTTTTTTGCTTCTGGAAGTATACTTTTTACTTAACGTCATTGACACAATAATGCCGATGAGTAATGCAGCGTCATCTGAGGGCCTGAAGACTGCATGCATCCAATAAAGGTCTCCAGCCTTGTCCCTTATGCACAGAGAAATCTACAGGTTCCATACATTTTTGATTATATTCTTCAATGCAGGTTATGAGATTTGCTAAGTTTTCCACAATCTTTTTTATGCCCTCTTTCAAAGATTGGTCAGCTGTACTTTTGAGAGACTTTACTTCTCTAAGGCATTCCTTTTATATCTAATCATGTTACAGACCTCATATCAGATAAATATAGGGTGGTAGTAGCCTAGTGGGTAACACACTCGCCTATGAACCAGAAGACCCGGGTTCGAATCCCCCTTACTACCATTGTGTCCCTGAGCAAGACAGCTCTGGATAAGGGCGTCTGATAAATGCTGTAAATGTAAATGTAAATGTAGATAAATGAATCAGTTGCTAGAAGAGTGTCATTCCTGCATGGCGTACACAACTGAATATGTTCTCTGCCTTTAACCCATCACCATTTGTGAGCAATGGGCAGCTGAGGAAGCCACCCAGCGAGCAGTTTGGGGACAGTTCCTTGCTCAAGGGGACCTCAGTGGCACCTTGATGCTGCAAAATCCTTCAATTATGAGTCCGCTTCCTTACCCACTATAGGCTACCACTGTTCTTTATCTCTCGGGCCTGGGGATGGGGACATCTCTCCTCTGTTAAAGTCAATGCTTCCCAGGAGTGATGAATGAATGTCCATGAGAAGAGTTTGTAAGTCAAAATGTCCATTTAGTCGATATTGATCTGCATTGATAATATGCTTATGATATGTAATACAAAAAGGTACAGAACCTGAAGAACTATAAATGCTCTAGCATGAATTAGATATTAGATATGCATGAAGATCATCTGCCCTGTCTGCTTTCTCTTTCACTTACCCCTGCTCTGCCATAATTGTGACTGATGTTCCGTAATATAAATCCCTAATCATATTACCTCCCAGGCCTCTACATTATTCAAGACAATGTGGGCAAGCCTCCCACCCCTGGACACGTAACGCTGATGGGCTCATGATTTATAGAGAGGGGATGTCAAGTGGTATCAAGAGCAATGCCTCCACAAGATGCCCATCTTAATCTACTCCCTCTCCACTTTCTACTTTCCACAGTCAACATGCAATGGAACAATGGAGCAGTGTGCACACTTGGTCATTGCCAATTTACATAATTACAAATTTGTAATTACATAATTCCCACATTTATAATGAAGGAGAAATGTGTAACTAATAATCACGAATGACATTTATTCACCTTCCAGTTCTCAGGATCTCATTTCTCAACCAAATTCTTGCAATGTTTCCATCCATACAGTCCTTATATATTTCTAATAAATTAGTTGACAATATATCATAATGGCAATTAAATGCATACATCTGAAAATATTATATTGTAACTTGACAACACCTTAGATCAGTTTTATAACTTCAGAGAAAAACACGTAAGATGGATGATATAAAATGCATAGAATATTTTTGTTTTGACTAAATAATGGAGGAGTCCCATCCCACTAAACAATAGACATCTTATGGACATGCAGATCATGTCTATATTGTGTCCTTTGGTCCAAGACCAATTCTGGACTTTGTGCAAACTATGTCCACTAATTTGACATCTAATTATAACCCCCTTTGGACATCAATATGCAGTCAAACCCTTGTTCTTCTTTCGACAGCAATGGGACGTCTAACACAGGTGCAAGAAATTGACATTTCCCACTTCACAACGACCTATATGTCTTGTCTGTAAAAATGGCACTCAAGTAAAAATTTCATTGTGCTGCATACATTGTACTATGTACATATGACAATAAACCTACTTGAAATTGAACTTAAGGTTTGCTCCATATACAAGTTCCAAAATCAGCATTGTGAACCGAACAATGTTCATGTCACGGTACCAGAAAGTGAGTCTTGAAAGAAACGAGAGACCCCGGTGCAATTGGACCCAAGGAGGCAGGTACATTTCCTCCAGTTTAATATGCGAACTAGAGCCGGCGTGTGCCGCAACACCACACGGATGTTGACGTTCGCATTCTACATTGACTATGGGAAGGGGGAATAGTTGAGAGGTGTGGAGATGAACAGAGTAAATCTTACGTAGTTGAGCTGGAAAAAGATCCGAGTTGAGTTGACGAATGCCAATCAATGACTGAGCAGCTGACAGTGGCCATCTTGCCAATTAATGGGAGTTACCTCATCTCTGTGTTGCTCCCAGTCACATGGATGGACTTACGTGACAGCTCATGCTTACGTGACAGCTCCGCCCCAAATATTTTCAATCACAAATCAAGCTAATCTTCTTCCCTTGTCAGCTGCTCAGTCATCCCATCTGGTTGCACACATGATGTCACTTCCGCAATATGCGGGACACTTGTGGAACATGAAACAAATCAGAGCATCTATCTGGAATGAATGTAGTGTTTTCTTTAGTCTATAAGGTATCAATAATATAATATTAAGACAACTTAATTATGAAATTAGTTTGACTAAAAGAAAATGTTGCTTTTGTCTGTTCGACTAGGTGCTTGTACTATATTGACTTGATTAAACAGAATTGCATTACTAAAAAAGAAATTAAAGTACAATTTTATTGACTAAATGTGATCCGTTTTCGTTGACTAAAACTAGACAAAAATAGTCATGGATAATTTTGACTAAAATGTGACTAAAATGCTCAGACTTTTAGTCGAGACTAAAGTCTACACTAAAACAAAAACTAAGTTAACTATACACCAGTATCTGTGCATCCACAGCTATGTGAGTGACATAGAACATATATTTGAAATGTCTTCAGATTGAAAACATATAAATATAGACGCGAGCAGCATCATGGCAGTGTTAATTCCCCTCAGTATTCATTATGCCAACATGTCTGTGCTTCAGAGCGCGGTGGTGACTCATCTGAGCCTGGTGACTTCTACTTCACTGAAGTTCTAATTATCTTTGTCACGCTGATGCCTAGAAACACTTTCTGGTCTTATGGTGACAAAATGGAAGGACATAAAAAGGAATGAATAATTGATATTGCCCTCAAATCCCTTAACTGATTTGTCAGGCTTTGACTTAGCTTTGGACCAACAACTGTACAAAACTGTACAAAATAACATTGTAGGGCTGAATCATACGTCTTAATTATCACTGAAAGTGTGACATTTCATAATGAAAATGTTATTTGCAATGTCATTGTTGTGTGACAACAGAGGAAGGATAAATTATTATTCCTATCAAAGAACCTTGTCATTTTGTATAGTCATAAAGTGCATTAGAGATCACGGTATCAGAGACTTAGTCATTGTGACACCATGGGTAATTATCCTGAATGTAAAAAAAAAGCTCCTATCTAGATAAATATTGTCTTTGTTTCTATTATTGACTTATAACAGAAAAAGCAGTTTTCCCTCTAGGGTACTTATGTTGGACTTCAGAACTCTAAAAGTAATTTAAGAATAGGTCAAGCAATTGACCTAAATTTGCACCTGACGGCAGGCTGCCAGGTTTACACTGAAGGCCTGATTCTGTCATTTGGCTGAGATGTGAAAGTGTCTTAACAAAATCAATTTTCAGTCAAGTGGCTTCAAGATTCCCAGGTCCGTACCCCTTCATAATGCTAGAGTGCCAAAGTCAACATGTGTAAGATTCTAATTTGCATACAGGAAGGGGGGGGGTGCATTTAAATCAAAACCCATGACCTCCTGTACACTGGTTTGTCCAAGTCCTTCACTAAGATGCTGTAGGCATAGAGGGGAATTTGAAAAACTATTTTAAAGTTAGAATTAACAACAGAAAGTAATGAAGATGCCTAAATTGACCAGAGAGATGTAACTCATAAGAATATCTCCATATTTGTTATTATTTCACCAACCTTGGCTGACAGTGACATGTAATGGTCTGGACTGGTGTTGAGTGTCCACATCTCAAACTTTGTCTTTCTACCATGCGACATTTTCCTGCCACCTTGTTATATCAAAAACGCATTCACTGCCTAAAGCATCGCAAAATGCTCAGCAACTGTGATTTTACTTCCTTAAAAATAAAAAAGAGCAAGCTGCTGGGTGATACAATAGGAGGATAATCAAAGGCGCCTACTCACAAAACTGTGCCTAAGGTCATTGAAAGAGATGAGAGGGAAAGAGAGAGAGAATAAAAGGGGGGCTTTTAAACATCACATCAGAGCCTTTTCTCCTTTCTGAAAACCGTATGACTCTCCAGAGCCATCCTTCAATTTGAAACCACCTGGACCTGTGACCACACAACTGCATTCCAGTTCAACAATAAGCACAGCGTGAAAAAGCTTTTAATGCCCTGGACGGTGACTTTCAGTCATACAGAAGGCCCTTGTGAGTGGTCGAGTATTCAAAGGAAACAAAGAGCCGCTGAGCAAGACTGGAGTCTGAAATGGGCGAAAGTGCTCACACTTATCCTCCCTGGTGGTCATGACTACATTTATACTGTGACACAAAATGTGTCGAAGACCCTTCCAGAAATAGAGTCAGGCTGAGGTTATCAGTGGAGTTATATAGAATAATCAATTCTATATAGCTGCTTTAAAACACAGAATATGAAATCTATGGTTTTGTTGAACCAGGGTCAACATGTAATAAAACTGTAATAACCACGACTTGTTTCCATTGTTTCGATTAGAAGTAACTAATATTTACTAAATACTTGAGTGAAAAACAACTTACATTCTAATACCCTTCATCACCTGGCTCAAAATTCAGAATAAGGTTCTAAATTTTGTGTGAAAGCACAATGACTGCAGATGGAAACTGGAAGATCCAGTGGTGTCTGGCTCCACCCTCACTGCCAAACAGAGAAGCTCAGAACTCCAACCGCCTATAAGAGTGGATACAGACTGACAGATTGTCAGTTCGCACACAGTTCCACAAATACATACACACACAGGCACTGTTCTGTTACTTTTCTTCTCAAGATTTGATACAACAGAATTCTCTCCATTATTAAAAGGTCTTTAATTAGCTTTCTGTGTACATAAAGTGGGGTGAATTAACTTAAAAAGGTAGTAACATACAGTTGTAAAGAGTTTTGTTCAATAAAAGTAATTCCTATTACCCAAATCCAGTTATATTTGTGTTCAGTGCTTCATTTGAGCTCCATATAGAAAAGTTTCACTTTCAAAAACCTATAGATTGCATATTGTTGGTGCATACTTAT
The DNA here is from genome assembly GCF_900700375.1 of Denticeps clupeoides. Classification (NCBI taxonomy): domain Eukaryota; kingdom Metazoa; phylum Chordata; class Actinopteri; order Clupeiformes; family Denticipitidae; genus Denticeps; species Denticeps clupeoides. Next base: position 26,310,301 of record NC_041708.1, on the reverse strand, counting down.
TATATGCTAGGACAGAATCTTTGAGGACTGCATTTGTTAAATGAGACAATGCACCCTGCAGCATCTCAGCCACCTAACTTTTCTGTCACCAAGTGCACCCTTTAAAATCCCACCAAGGCACAGTGTTCTGAAACTGGGATGCAAGGGGATATGAGGGAATGCAAAGGATTCCTCAGAAATTACTTAATAGGATCTTTAAAATAGTCTCCTCCAGTTATTATATGTATAGTCTACAGGGTTTTACCTGGGACTAATCAGTCCAATTTTTCTAATAATCAGTGTGTTTTTTGCTCACAACACCAATGTGCTGATGTAATAAAAGTCCTCTATGGATCTATTTTTTCACAGTTCATATGTTCCCTGAGGGACTGGCATATCTACACTGACCGGTCTGTTTGTTGTATGTCCTAATCCCTGGGTGGGCTTTTACATGATCTGGGATCAGATTGATAGGAGTGCCAGTGGACTGGAGGAGAATTACATTAAAATGGCTCAGGTAGGAAATAGAAATAGCAAAATTGCATCTGAAAAAGCCAAAGTTATAACATAATTGCTTTCTGCCAATAATCACTCGTCTGGTGCCTAGATAATAAAAGCATCAACTTACCCTCTCAATAGTTTGTTGCCGATGATCTTGTGTTGTTTGACCACATTATTGTCAAGCAGAAGTGTCTTCTGTGTCTGCATAAATCTGCAGAATTATTAACACAATGAACCACTTTGTTCACTCTAAACCTGGTATGCAGAGAATAACACCCGTAAACAAGAGTATGTCTGCACTTTATAAATAGTCAAAAGCTTCGTTTTGCCATTGATTTCTGTGATTTAGCCGGTCTCTGGTCCAAGGCTAAGCAGTCAAATTCAGCCTTGCACACAGCTTTCAGGATTCAGTTGAGTGGAAAATGTCTATGGATCGATATCAGATGGACCACCAAGATGCCACTTGGGGTTCTTAATCTGTCAGAATAAATAAATTGCTGAAAGAAATTAAACTTCATGTTTTGGGCAATATCTGGGAATGTGATAAGCATTTCCAAAAGGTTGTTCCAAAAAGGTTGGGATTTGGATTTGTTGTAATAACGTTGTGTGAAAATATCTCTTAATTCATAAATCTCAAATAACCCATGTAATGGAATACCAAATAAATACATGGAAAAGCAGAATCCTGAAATGGTGAAAGATATTTTTGGATAAAGGCAGCTATGATAGGATGATTAAATGTTAATCTCTGAGCTACCTTTAACAAGCAGGACACTCGAGCTGCATGTGCTTAAGACATTAGCAGATGAAAGGATGTCCACATGCACGAGGCCATTCACCCTTCCTGGGGAAATGTCAATGGACCCTGGAGCATGAGGACGTAAATAAATATCCCCTGAGCCAATCCCATAGTTCACCTGTTGAAAAGGCATTACATTAACAATGTTGCAGTAACATATGCAATAATTATTTAAAAAAAAATCATATCCCAAGTTATGAATGAAGTGGCTTTACACGATATTACCTTTGTCTGAAGGAGTATGTGGATTCTGGGTTCCAGTGTTTTAGCCATAAGTTTAAATAATGGCAAGCCACACGTCACAGAGCAGCATTCTTCCTCTTATCTACTAAAGTTCATCCAGAATTCAAGGGCCCTTCCTCTATAATAAGTCACATGGTTCTTTGTCTCTGTGTCTTGCCCACCCCTTTGTGGATTATCCCTTATATAATAAATTATGGAAATACCCGAGTGGTTTCTTCCAATTCTTCCACTGTCTTATAGTGAAATATCAGGATTTTGTCCTGGTTGATTTTCTGTGTGTCCTGTATGAAAGACTTCCAAATATAATTTTTATCTGTAGCAGTGTAAGCTGTTGGTTTTGATGGTTTTGAATTTGTCTGGGATGTGTTCTTTTCCATGGCAGCAACAACACTAAAAAATCCACCATAAGAACTTAATTGGGATTTTTTCATTTAAATTTTTGTCAGTCTGTTCTCTGCTATGGCCACTGAGCTAAATAAAATTCGACATTCAATAACCGTTATCACTCAACACAATGGGGGGAGAGCATCATTAATAAGCTAATAAAGGGAAATATCTCAATGTCCTTGATGAAAAAAGAACAATGGATAGGAGGGGCTGCTCCGTACCAGCATTCTGACATGCATCACGACCGAAGTGAGTTGAGGAGCAGCTGTGCAGGGTGAAAGGAAACATCTGTTCCTCATGGTCCGCTCAGCCACCAGTCCATTTTACCCACCACACTGCTGCAACCTGCTCTAACCCCCCAAAAGAATACTGACAAGAAAAATAAGGTTCTGACACCATTTTCTTAATTTATGGTCACAGCTGATGAAAGACACATTCATGTAACAAATTTCTTTGTCAACTCTCAGCAATTTTTTCAAGTTTAATCTGGAGCCAACAGCTTAATAGGCTCAAGGGGTTATTGCAACAAAAGATCAGTCCTAAGATTTCCCAATCGCAAAATGAAGTAATGTGAGTTTTGTGTAACCTTGAAATTTTGTCCAGTCACTGCAGTCCTTGCAAACTTGACTGATAAGCGTGTCTTGGGAGTTTCCCCAATAATAGAAGCTGCTGTCACTACTAAGGCATTAACAGAAAAAACTATTTGTCAAAGTGTCGACATCAGATGCCTCGAAAAGTCGACAAGTCATAGAACTGTAAGTAAAAGTAGAACTTCAAGAACAGTTGAAGTGGAACTGTAATTAGGCATGAAACATTAGGCCTGACCCAGCCTGAACCCAACCCAACCTGGCCTGACAAGTGCATCTTTTTAAAAGCTTTGTTTGTGTGATGGGAGACTAGCATCTATTTTACTTCCACAATGGTGCCCAAGAATTGCAAATCAAATGAACATTTCATTAAAAAATGAACATTTCATAAAACAAACATACGAAACACTTTAACCAATCACCGAAACAAATTTACAAGCAGCATCATACAGAAAGGATAGGTACTATACTATATACTATACTATATACTACAAACCAGAAGTGTTTTCTGACCGCACAGTTACCGCACAAGGTCAACCCAACCCAACCCAACCCAATATGACCCACTCCTGACTAAAGTAGCTTTAATTAAAAAAAAACTGAGAAAATGACACCGAAATTTACCAATAATTTACTGTTAGCAAATCATGTGAGAGCATTTGGTGCTGTTTTGGTTCGGTACATGTTCTCACCAGGCGGACTACACCAGAGTGTTTCGATTTGATTTTACCTCTTTTTGTAGGTCTCAGCGAAGTTGTTTTGATGCGCATCTGAGTGTGATTACCGTTTTCACACTGGACGAAACAAACCACACCAAGGGTAAAGTGAAGTTGTGTTCGATCGATGTGCACCAAAGCCTGTGTGAAAGCGCTTTTAAATTATATAAATTAAGCTTGAACCCGACCCGGGTCTGGCAAAGATTTACAGCTCTAGTCTGAGGATACCACAAAAATGTGAGCTGATGTGTTCAAGGTCAAAAACATGTTCGCTATGAAGGGGTACAGAGGTGTAACATTTGTACCAAGTACGTCACTCTGGAGCATGACACAAGGGCGTCTGCTAAATGCCATAATTATAATGTAAATGTACCAAATTAGCCATGAAACATACACTCCGGAAAGTTTTCACAGTGCATCACTTTTTCCACATCTTGTTATGTTACAGCCCTATTCCAAAAATAGATTACATTCATTTTCCCCTCATCTCATAATGACAACATGAAAAAGTTTACTTGAGGATTTGGCAATTTTAAATAAAAAAAAAAGAGAAATCACATATACATATGTATTCACACCCTTTGCAATGATGCTCAAAACTGAGCTGAGGTGCCTCCTGTTTCCTCTGATCATCCTTGAGATGTTTCTGCAGCTTAATTGGAGCTGTTGATTGGACCTGATCTGAAAAGGCACACACCTGTCACAGTTCATATCAGAGCACATATCAAACATGACGGGAATCAAGGGAATTGTCCAAGACAAGATTGGAAAGGTTACAGAAAAATTTCTGCTGCTTTGAAAGTTCCACACTTTTTGCCCTGTGGCCTCCTCATCTGTAAGTGGAAGAAGTTCAAAACCACCAGAAATCTTCCTAGAGCTGACCTAAACTGAGAGGGACCGTTGTTAGGGAGGTGACCAAGAACCCGATGATCATTCCAGCGGTCCTCTGTGGACAGAAGAGAACCTTCTAAAAGCACAACCATCTCTGAAGCAATCCATCAATCAGGCCTGTTTCATATGATTGGCCAATACCATCCAACAGCATTTTAATCCATTTTGGAGTATGGCTGTAAAAAATGTGAAAAAAGTTATGTGCTGTGAATACTTTGTGAATGCACAGTTCTAAAATGCAGTGAACGTATTTGCTTTAGTCACTATTTGGAGACAGTTTGATTCCGAATCTGCCACAAGTACTTGGAGAGTCCTAAATGATTTATGATATAATTCCCCTTTTTCAAAAGAGCCAATTGTGCTTGTCAGACTCAGTATTGGGTCATGGTGTATCAATAGATTCCGCCCATAAAAAAGCCTCTTGGCTCTTGCAGAGATTCAGCGGCAAGTCCCAATGGATGAAGGCATTTGAACCTGTCTAGGAGTAAGATTAACTCTGATGTTTTTTCTTCAAATATTTGTGCAAAGTATAGCTCTAGCGCTCGATCCACTGATACACAACTGCTGCTTCGTTGCCTGAATTAAACCTGAATGCCTGAATTATTACTCTTGGCTAGAGGGCAGATTGAAATAAATCTAGGGTCTAGTCAAACATGTCACGTCCCGGCCTATTTGTTAGCAGTGCATTTCGGGCTGGACAGCAACATGGGGATATAGGATCATCCCTCGGATGGATGGACAATTTTTTTTCTCTACAGTATGATCATTAGAGGTCGGCCAATAAACACAGTCACATAACAAGCCCTAAATCAAGTGTAATTTCACAATCCCTACAGGGATTATGACAAAGATTATAAAGATTATCTTGAATGATGCACAGTGTATAAACATATCAAGAGTAATGCCATCAATATGTTTATTGTTAAAGCAGTTTTGATGTTCAGTTTAATCATACATCAATACATGATGTGAGTAATGAATTGGCCTAAGCATGGTTTTATCCTCTGACTGGTGGTTTTAACAGATTAGTCACTTAGCTTTCAGGTCAAGAAAAAGCCCAGCATGCAAGATGAAACAGAGTTTATGTTGTTTCTTTGGCGGATAAGAAATTGCCACTGATGGGAATCAATATGCTTCTTTCTAGCTTTTGTAATGGATTGCATAGTGGCAGTTGAGCCCATGAATGCTAAGCGCTTCTTATGTTTTTGTTTTATTTTTAAAAATCAACATTTTACATTTACAAATGATTAACACTTGGATGGTCTTGTTAATGAGATTCAGAAGCAGTGCAGATCTTAAATAATCTCCAAATAAACACTTAAACAATTCAAAGCACACACACTTTCAAGGCTGCTGTTTCAAGGCTTCTGCTGACCCACTTTTGATGAGTAAAAGTGTGGGGAAAAGTGTATGACTGAAGCCAGCAACATGTCAATAAATATTAGTTACATATAAGTGTGTGTATGTGTATGTGTGTGTGTGTGTGTGTGTGTATGTATGTATATACATATATAGTTACATTACAAATATGAGTATCTAACTAACATCTCTCTCTGTCTTGTGCTCCTGATCACCTGGTTGTGTGTATCTGTGATTATTAGTATAAATGGATCCTTGCCGTGTCCCAGCCTCCTTCCGTCATTCGCTAGTTTACACTTGTTTTGTGTCTTTATGTGTAGTGTTTCTTTTGTGAGGTTTCTGTTTAATTCCTGTTTGAACTCTGTGTTTGTGAGTTTGCGTCCTGCTTTCTTTTCCTGCCATGTGACCCTGGCATATGGTTTAACAGTTAACACATAGTTAAAGGTTATAGTAGTGGGAGATTTGTCTGAGCTGATGAAGCGGAAGGTGTGAATGGCGGTGGTAAAAGCCAAGGGCATGGAAAATAAAATGATGCAAACCCTAATTTTTTACATGTTGCTAGAATTAAAAAGAGTTTTACATTTCCACCTTTTTCCCTGCAGCTGAGCTCTAGCTGTGGACCCATTTTTTCATAAATTACCCAGAGACAGACATGTTTAGATGTTGCTGATACATGTCAGGATCTTGCTATTTACCTGGACAACTCACAGCTCTCTCCTTCTACAACAGCCCGCAACCTTGGAGTAACAATAGACAACCAACTCTCCTTCTCGACTCACATCAGCAATCTTTCCCGCTCATGTAGATTCCTTCTCTACAATATCAGACGAATCCGCCCTTATCTGTCAACACAGGCCACCCAGATACTGGTTCAGTCCTTAGTAATCTCACGACTGGACTACAGCAACTCCCTTCTAGCTGGTCTACCACTATGCACCATCCAACCTCTACAACTCATACAAAATGCAGCAGCACGACTGATCTTCAACCTTCCCAAATTCTCCCACACCACCCCTCTGCGACACTCCCTCCACTGGCTCCCAGTAGCTGCACGCATCAGGTTCAAAATACTGATGCTGGCCTACAAAGTCAAACATGGAGTAGCACCATCCTACCTCACAGCCCTTATTACACCTCGCACTGCACCTCGTTTACTCCGAGCCTCCAGTACTGCTTGCCTGGTCTCTCCATCTCTGAAGGTAAAAGGAAGACATTCATCTAGACTCTTCTCAGTCTTGGCCCCTCGGTGGTGGAATGAACTTCCCCTTGAGGTCAGAACAGCTCAGTCACTGAGTATTTTCAAAAGGCAGCTCAAGACCTTCCTCTTTAGAGAATATTTAGATCAGCAGAGATTTGAGTTTGGACTGAGTTGGACTGGACACTGCTGCAAAAAATAATAATAATAAACAATCACCCAGCATTTGCGGGAACTCCTTCTGGCGGGGAAGAATCCCAGGTTTCTGAGCAATTGCCAAGAGTCTACAAAGCTGTTGAGTCAAAAGGTGGCTGCTTTTAACAACTCTAAAACTTAAGAGTTCTTTCCCCTGGGGTCTTGTCAAATAAAAAAAGACCTACTAAGTATCCCCCAAGACCTGCTTCATATCTCAGACAGCTGTCTCTGTAGCTTCCCTGAGATCTTCCCAACCGTGTTTACCACTGCTGACAGCCTGCTCTTGATGTCAGCCCCAGTTGTAGGTCAGGATGTTCTCGATGTGAAACTCTAGTGACTGAAAGGCATTTCATCTTCCTCAACAAATGATATAGACCCCTGCTGAGTTGTAAATCTAAATCCAACCTGCTTGACTGAATGGGACAACTTTGGGGTATTTCACTTAAGTTTTTGCAAAATTGAATTTTAGGATTTTGGGAAATTTTTTTACCAAATCGCTACACAATTTTTGTATTCATTAAACCTGTTTGGGGCCACTTGACCACATGAAATCTGTCTCAGCAATGAGGGCAGGGACAACCTCTGAACATGCTACTACGTCACCCCACCCAAACACCCACTGTGACTGTGTTCCTTCCTCAACCACTACAGGCCACAGCAGGAAACGTCCACCTCCTTTCAGTTTTCTTCAGTCCCTCCATGGCTTCGTCCACATCTCGGTGTGTAAATGTTTAAACGATCTGCACATTCCTGAGTCCCGGCATTCAGCCTTTTTGAGAAATTTCTTCTTTAGTTAATGTTTATTGCAACCCTGCATCTTACCATGTGACACACACACTTACACATGCACATCATTAAAATTAATATTGTCCCTATCCTGACAGTGCTGTTGGATGTCATGTGACCATCTAGAAACTGGATTTTTGGTTTGTGTAAGGGGGTGGAATGGTGAATCAGTTGTTTCACTAAATTTGAATCCTTGAGCTGATGTTCTCCAACTTAAGTTGCATTCTCCTTTCTTAATTCAAAGCACTTATGCATGTTATCCCATTGACACAGAAAAGTCCATTTCTTTAGGTCATAATTATTTTCACATGTATGTTTTATTCCCACATTGGTGGGAATAAAAGTGAGTACAGAGTTGCCACAGGACAGTCAATTCTGCACAGATTCCCAGTTGTCCCTGTGGTATCGGCTCTTACCTTTTATCATAAATACCTTCACTTTAATGCGTGGTTCATTGTAAAATGAAAATGTAAAAATCATGGTAAAAACAATTTAATTATCCTTTTTCTATTCATTTACACCCTTATACAGAACGACTTACAATCAGTAGTTTCAGGGACAGTCCCCCTGCATGGAGCAACTTTTGTATTCAAATTATTCACATTCTTTCTTTCTTCTCATGACTGGCTTTTGTCCAGAAGGAAAAATAATGAAAATTCAGTGGAGACAATGGGACAGATTGGCGCTGGGTGCCATAAGCTTGCCTTCTGGTTGCTTCAACACCATCCAAGCTGGGCTATCTTTCCGTAAGTGCAAAACAAATCCTCAAGCATTTGTTGCATGGAATGACTTCTCAATTCTGTGGCTTACGGCAGCAGCATAAAGGAAAACATGTTTCCCTGTATCTGCCGTCAGTGGCGTGACTTTCATTTAGACAAGATTTTCCCCCTTTGAGGGTTTGTAGCATCATGCATGGGTTGGTAATGTTTCCAGGATAAATCAGGGTTTTCTTATATCCAGGAGAAAGTTTTATAAGCCGATTTGAATGGATGCACAATGCAGGACAACTTTCTCTCTTTTTATTTCTCTCATTCGACTGTTTCGAACTGGTGTGTGTGGGGATTGCATGCTAGTGGAGTTTAGGGAATCCTCAAGATTTAGTTTAAATAAATAGATGCAACAAGAAGGAAGCACAATCTTTAATGATGTTTGCACATGGTAAATTAAATTATCCCGAATGAGGAAGTAACATGTGTGAGAGCTGTCAGTCTTCAGGTTTTTCTAATTTTGAACTCTCAAGAAATATGTAAATGCTCTCCTTGCACTTGTGAACAAGTCCCTTGCTAATAACACAGCACTGATCATTTTCAACTCTTGCAACAATTTGCATTGTCATTTTTACATCTTTGTAGCTCAGCCAAAGTGATCTTTGGGCTTTTCTTTACCCCTCTCACCAAGGCTCTTCTCCCCCAATAGCTCAGTTTGGCCAGACAGCCAGGTCTAGGAAGGGTTCTGGTCCTCCCAAACGTCTTCCATTTAAGGACTGTGGAGGCCAATGTGCTATTAGGAACCTTAAGTGCAGCAGACAGTTTTTTGTAAATTCGGCCAGATCTGTTCCTTGCCACAATTCTGTCTCTGAGCTCATCAGGCTGTTCCTTTGACCTCATGATTCTCATTTGCTCTGTAATGCATTGTGAGCTGTAAGGTCTTATATAGACAGGTGTGTGGGTTTCCTAATCAAGTCCAATTGTCACGTCCACGAGCTGACGGGTGAAGGAAGCGCAGAGGCGGGACATAATGGTAACAGTGATTTATTAAACAATACAAATCGGCACGAGGGCTGAAAACAGGGGAAACAAGAGAGGAGAAGCACCACTACATCTAAGTTGTATGGTACACAAAAATGATGCAGCCGCCGATGGGCGGTTCAACAACACCTTATAACTGGTCCCAGGTGCATCTCCAGGTGCACCCAATTCTGACACCAATCAGTATAATCAAACAGAGCCGGACTCAAATGAAGGTGTAGAACCATCTCAAGGATGATGAGAAGAAACGGACAGAACCTGAGGTAAATATTGTCACAGCAACGGGACACTCATATATTTTTCACCCACTTCAAGGGTCTGAATACTTAGGACCATGTCATATTTAAATTTTAATAAAGCAGCAAAAATTTCAACAATTCTGCTTTTTTCTGTCAATATGGGCTGTTGTGTGTAAATTAATGAGAAAATGAATGAACTTTTTGATTTTAAGAGTGAAGGAGTGAAAAGTTTAAGAATAATTTCAGTACACACTGAAATATATGTGTGCATATATTTATGCTTTTCAAAAAAAAAAATACATAAAGGCCCTTGATTACAATGATCCATTATTCAACAAAGATTGTAAGTTCTTGCATGATGTTTGGAACAGATGTATGTATTGAAGGTCTCTTTCTCCTTCTTTTTGGCTAATCATGTCAGGGATTTTATGAGTACCCGTTGCATGCTGAGATATGGAGAGTACTGCATGCCTGAGACAGAACAGAGAAGTAGTGACAAATCAGTGATGACAGGGCAGGGATCCAATGTTGCAAAGATGGGTTCCAAAGCAGATTGGTGCAGAAATGCATATTACAGATATTTTTTATCAAAAATAAAATTGAAAACTGTACAGTTTTTGTCTGTGAACATTTTTACCTTTTTTTTATTACTAACAAGCTACCAAAATTACTAACAAATTTACACTAGAAAATCATACCCATAAGCACACCCAAAATTGGAATTTTGCGGGTTCGAATCACAAACCGGCAAGGTGCCACAGAGGTGCCACTGAGCAAGGCACCATCCATACACACTGCTTCCTGGACGCCTGTCATGGCTGCCCACTGCTCACCAAGGGTGATGGTTGAAAGTGGAGGACACATGTTCACCACACTTCACTTTTTTCACACAGGAAGGAATCCAGCAGCTGGACCCTGATTAGGAATAAGCAGTTATGGAAAGTGAGTGTACTTCAGAATAATTGTATGTAGTTATATGATAATATAACAAGGAGCTGTCTGTGGTGCTGATATCTGGAGTTCAAGGTGACAGTTTCTAAAGGACTTAATGAAGGGAACCTCATCCATTACTACCTGAAGGCCTTAAAATGCTTCAATTACCCTCCCAATTACCCTAAGCTATAATAAACAAATACTTTTTTTGACTGAAAAAATAGGTTCTATGTGGCAAAGAAGGAAAATGTTTTTTTGTGCTTCATTTTTCCTTGTATATGGACCAGAGAACTGAACAATAGTAGCAGGTTTATTCTGACATTTGAGAGGTGTATGAGGTCAAAAAACTAATTTTTCACAAACTGCTGGGCTGAAACTCAATTTTTACTACCCTTGCTTGGTGAATTCACATTGGTGGCACATGTGCCTGCTGTACGAGGTAATTTGTATGGACAAAAAATTTTGCTGAACAGTACAACATCCATTTATTTCATTAAACTAGGCTGTTGTATCTAAAAGTAGAAACTGCTGTTTGTGCATCTTCTGGCCCCGAGAAAGAATCCATCAGCATCTGGGGACAGAATGCATTACTCTTAATTTATACATTCCTCCTCCAACAAAAGAATCTGTTTAGATGACAGTGAATCAGGCATGCCATAAAAGTGGTCTGACAGCAGAGTAATTGCCTGTTAAACCTGCATTATCAGAGTGGTGTAGCATCATTACAGATCAAAAGTTGCTGACCTGAGACAGGACACATCGCTGCATAGGGACATTGGGAAGGAGGGGTCTCTGTTGCCAAAATGATATCAATCAACTGAACTTTATTACTCTGGGGCCACAGTAATATGGATAAGTGCCTCAAAAATGGTATTACCTTTTTTTTATTACTCCACTTTGATAAAATGATCACTGCCACAGCTTGTAAATTTGTGGCAAGCAGTTTAAATAAAACCTGAATGAATAAACATTTAAAACCATGAAGTTAGTAACATTTCTCTGCACTAGTGAGCAAGCCCTGTGCATGTTTTTTCCTGATTGCCAATAGGTGTCTTTATTTGAGTGTGTAGTTGTGAAAGGAAAAGGCAGAGGCAAGGGTCATACACGTTGGCATCAGATTTGGGGCAGTGGTGGCCTAGTGGGGCAGTGGTGGCCTAGCGGTTAAGGAAGCGGCCCGTGATTACAAGGTTGACGGTTCGAATCCCGATCCGCCAAGGTGCCACTGAGCAAAGCGCCGTCCCCACACACTGCTCCCCGGGCGCCTGTCATGGCTGCCCACTGCTCAGAGTGATGGATGCAAAGGACAAATTTCACTGTGTGCACCGTGTGCTGTGCTGCTGTATATGACAAGTGACAATCACTTCACTTTCACTTCACTTCACTTCAGAGACTGTGGCCATCAGGTTGTCAGGGGCAGAGCAATGTGTCGGCATCATTCGGTCGTGATTGCTACATTCAAAACTTGAGGTCGGAAAAGCAGGCAAAGGGTAATTTTTTCAAGGCAGTCAGTACTATTAATAAGATGAGTGTCAATAAAGAGAAATTCAACAAAGTGGCTGTCTCGTCCGCCAGTCGTGTGGCCCCTAGTGGAGCGGGGGTGTGATGATGGTCATGACAGCTGGGTTTATTTTGTATATTACAACCCTCACTATGTCCACTATGTCATGCGCCTGTGCCTCCTCCTGCCATTGTAGCATGACACCTTGTATATTATTATATTTGTATATGTTGTATATGCTCTATTCTGTCACAGGGGTTGGCAGGTGGTACTTTTGTGACCTGGCTTTAGTCATTTTAAATTGTAAGGGCAAAGCAGTGCATCCTTGAACCATGATTTGTGCCACCCCAAAAATTTTGAACATGAAAGTGATGGAAAGACTATTATAATGACAACTAATTTTCTAGAATGTGTACAATGTTTAAAAATAAATGACTTTAAGTTTCCCTTTAATGACTGATTGAACTGAACTGAACAGTTCATCTGGGACCAGCACCATTATTTTATTAATTCATTAACTACTGGGAACGGGTCATAGGAGTGTTGAGAGATATAGAATCAGAAATATAAAATGAACAGTGATGGAGAGGACTGGCACTAAAGTGTCTGAGATTCATCATTGGATCTAAATTATAGGGGAGCTTTGCAGGAGATGCTTTGTTTATGTCTGTGTCCTTCATTAATTCTTGGCGTGACCAGGTATCTTTCTTCTGATTGATGGAAGTGTGTGATGTGTAACCTTTTACTTGTTTCCCTAGCTGTTTTTCATCACAGTTTCATGAAGATTGGCGTGATGGCACCATTTATAGCTATGTCGACTATTTCTTGACCTACAGATTTCAGCAAAGATAGACAACAGCCAGCTTGGGCTGGGGCTGTACGAAATCTGTTTTTGCATGGCCTTCCAGCACTAAAAATAAAATTTTATTGCCCAGGCAATAAAACATCTGTGCCTGGATGTTGAATGAATGAAAAACTTACCGCCCTTGTCTAACTTTCTCCCCATACTGCTTAGTTTTTAGGAGCAGTTCTTTTTCATTTGCGATTGTGCCAGCTGGAAGATAATGATGCTGATTTATACTGATCATTCAAAAGGACTACATGATTTTCATTACACAGCTCATGGTGCCATGGAATCATTGGTCTCATTTGGTCTAAAAAAAGTGCCACACAGAAAGTAGGTATCATATCCTGCTCTATAATTGAATTAATTCTGAACCTGTTGATTGACAGCCCTAATTAAACCAGGTTGTTTTGCTATTTTATCCACAGCTGCAGTCTTCAACATAAAAAAGGTAAAAGCTGCCATCCATCATGTTTAATGTTTTCATGCCCTTGACTGATGAACAAATGAACTTCTGACCTTTCCTTCACCAGTAAACAGATCACCAGCCCGCCTCATGTCTTGTCTTTGTCTTTAGTCTACCTGTTTCTAGTCAATGTGTGTCAGGGTGTGTGTGACTATGGTCAATGATTTCTTTTTTTTTTTTTTTTTTTAATCTCTTTGTCAGATCTGGGCAATAAACTCTTCTGTCACTGAATGTTAACTTTGTGCATCTATCTTGTGCCGTGCCATTCCAAATGTTGCATATATGAAGACTTACCCTTTAAATTACTTTTCCTTTTTCATGATATTCATGAGAATAAGTGAGTCACGAGCATATGCGTTGATCACATGTAATGAAAGAGAAAGTGAAGTGATTCTCATTGTGGTACACAGCACAGCACAAAGTGACACAATGAAATGTGTCCTTTGCTTTTAACAATCACCTTTAGTGAGCAGTGGGCAGCCATGACAAGCACGGGGAGCAGTGTGTGGGAACGGTACTATACTCAGTGGCACCTTGGCGGATCAAGACTCGAACCAGCAACCTTCTGATTATGGGTCCCCTTTGCTACCCACTGGGCCAACCACTTTCAGCCATGAAAGCCTTAATTTCCTGTTGTCATTGCAAATAAACTGTCAATTGTCATAGTGTCATGTTGCACTGTGCAACTGGTTTAACTGCTTCAAATTCTGGGTCACTTTAAAGGTGAGTCACATCCCTTCTGTTGTTTTTGAAATGCATTTAACTGTTTCTTGCATCTTTAATTTGTCTCCTTCCAGCGGAACATTTTGATGTAATGGACTGCTGACAATGGACAATGTCCCTAGACAATTATTACAAACACCGAAACATAACAAGATGTATAACAGGCTGCCTTCCCCACCACCTCTGAGATTTTGCTGAATATATCTACCAGCTTGTCTTTTGAATGAAGCCTGCGGTATGCCTTTGAGTTCCTAATTGGATTCTCTGTTCCGAGTGAGAACTTTAAAAGTTTAATATGACAAGCAATGGTCGCTGCATAGTCAACGGTCACTGTGTGAAGTGACTCTGATGAGATAATAGAAGGAACATGCATGAAATTGATCTCAGATGAAAGTACAGATATGAAAAGGAAAAACAGGGAAAAGAAAAGGGAAACACTCCACTCATTTTTGGTAAAAGGGGGAAAACAAGATTTATCTCCCCATACAAATGTTAAAATAATGAATGCAGAACGATGAGCTTCCATACCAGCAGGGAACCTGTCATGACTTGGCCGCTGCTAGTCTAGCGTTAGGGCAGTAACCTTTACTCGTGACACAAGTGTGCCAACACGATGCTGGCTCCACACCACCGCCAGTGATGGACGTGCCCCTTGGGGTACCATCTGCCAGATGCGATGCTGCTGACAGTGACCTTGTGAAGTAGTCGTTCTGGGCTATGTGTTCCCAATATTGCTCCACTTTATTTATGTACGTTGGATATAACTGGACATCCCTGGAGCTTCCTCTTCCCCTGAACCCCTGAGCTATAAAAAAATATGAAGTGCCAGTTGTAAGGTGCCGCTGGCTTCTATTTTTTATGGTTGTGGTAACACACAGTTGAGAAAAAAAGCTTTTTATGATTTTGTTAAATTCATAAAGGCACACGTTTGGCAATATCAGTCTCTAGAGGGGGTCATGATGTCCAGCAACAATTGTCCATAGATTACCCAAGAAATAGTGCCTTGCGTAACCCTGAAGGTTTTGAGTTCAGGGTTGTGAAATATATTTCTTAATACCTACTGTATTGTAAGTGGCATCTTTGCTTCTTATTTGTTCTGAAAATGTATTTCTTGCAATATGATTTGACTTGATTCCCAACAGAAAACTATTTCAGATTTTTGCAATTGTTGGACAAGCTCTCATCAGCAATGATGACCCAAAATCTCAGTATGTACATCAAACAGGCCTTGAATGATGTTCAGAAACATCAAGAGGCCCAATTTCCCTCGAATTAAGACATCTGATGGTTGCAAGCCATGACGAAATTGTTTAGCAAGATTAAAGAATATTCACATCATTCATTACTTCAAATAATAACAAGAAACCTAGGCTGAACTACCACAGGCTAATATTAAGAGGCAGATAAACTTAATGATTAATTAGTAATAGGAATCATATAGTATTAAATTTATAACTATTATTAAGAAAAGTGTGGGAGTCTCAGGCCATAAAAATAAGTACAAGTGTTGATGCAACGTGAGGGTCAGTAAAGAAAATGCAGCTGCCTTAATGGCATCGGTTTACTTTATCGCGTTCGATTAAGTGCACCTGAAAATTAATGCATTAATTTTGACAATGCTAATTAGATTACATCATGTTTACATTTCGTGTATTTAAAAGCTCTTGAAGTGGGATATACTAATTTAGGATATTTTGGAGACATATTTAGCAATGTATACATGGCTTTTGGTGCATTTGCCACTGAACAAATCCAACTGTTTGTTGCCATTGTTGTTTTAAACTGGTTATGAGAATACAGTGTTGCTTAACGTGTAGATCTTATTTAGACAGGCATTTGTTCAAAATAACAGTTTTGAAGGCGCTGCAAAGTTTCATTCAATATAGAAAAGTGTGGAACGAAGGCATTGGAATGTAGGTGCTTGACTGTGCCAAAGCAAGAGCACTGCATCTTCATCCTGCTCCTCATTTGTACGGGCAGGACTCCCAATGTGCTACAAAACAGGTCTAAACCCTACTCGAGCGAGCAGTCTGGAAGGAGCATAAACGTTAATTTCACACCCACAGACTTCAGGAGATGAGCCGTGGGCTCCGAGCTGCCGCAACACCCCCATCGCATCCCTTTCATCAGCGTCAGCACAATTATCCCCGGCTTAATTCACTTTGAGAGGCTCAGGAAAAACCTCACTTGTCAACAGTCATTTGTCTTAATAATTCTCAGCTGAGGTGTCTATGGACTAGTTTTGAGAGAACAACAAGAGACGTGGCTTGCAAGAGCTCTAATCGTAAAAGGTAGAAAATTGATTGGACACGCGTCCCTGCAGTGTGTCTGAGATTCAGAGAGATGAAAAATGTACACTACAGTGGGCAGAACTGCATAATTAAAGGAACACAACTGTTGGATTTCAATAAAATCGTTGGCCTGTAGAGGTGTGGAGGTGACATTACTGGGGATTCTGACTCAGTGTCCAGCTAGTGGCAATGACAAGATGGTGAAATGGTGTGAAGGTCATGTGTTAACCTGCCAATAAGGAGAAGGCATTTCAGGAACAGTTCATTTACATTTGCAATTTACATAAGAAAATTAGCGCACTAATGTGCAAGAGTAATTAAATGTCACAGAGCGATGACTAATTTTCTACAGAGTTGTTTACTTTTGCATCCCATATGAGAAAAAAACACTAGGGGAATTTAAACAGACCCATCTAGGAATAATTTATTTGGCATTTTAACAACGGATTTATTAGGGTACACATGTAGCAAACCGCAAAACCGATATTAATTAAAGTTAATTCAGGTTTTCGATGCCCTTGGATCGGTGTCATTGAACTGGGGCAGTTCTGAAAACCCCCAGAGTACAACAGTGTGGTTAAGGACACACAGAGTCACATGAGAATGAAGGCCTGTCCTTTTGTTAGTGCAATCGATTGCTATTGTTCATTCAACGCTTTTTATTTATGGTGTCCTGCAGAGGCGGGTGGTATGTGCCGTGGACAGTGCATCAATTTCTGACAAGGTAATAGACCGTAGGCCGTAACCAGAGGCGTCGGGCTGTTGTTCTTGGGCGTTTGCCAGTGTAGTCATCCTCTGATGTCACACATTAAATTAACTGCATTAGCCACGAGCAAGGTGGTGGAGCAATTTCGGAGAGGCAGGGAAGTGTGTTCCCTGGCAGGGTAAAGGCTGCAATTACTTTTTTTTGAAGAGTTTGGATATCCCCTAGTGTTCAGTTTTAAGACTGCAGAAGCAAAATGTCATCAGATGAAAATCCTATTTTTCTAACAGATCTTGTCATGTCATGTCATTTCATATTACATTAATAAGCATTATCAATATGCCTTTATTGATTTAGGCCAAAACCCCAAGAGCTCAATGTTTGTTGAGTTGTACAGTTGTACAGTCTGGCCACAATATTTGGCCTGAAAAAAATGGCCAGCCTTATTTAAACCTAATTAAACCAAAAGCTTGATCAAACTACTGAATTCCAGGTTCTGTGTAAGGCCCGACTTCAGATAAGCTGGCAATAAATCCCAGCATGTGCATTTCAGGGGAAGGGCTCACCGAACTGAAATGAAACGGACTCAAAAGAATGATGTAACAAGCCAAGATTCAGACAACGCTGTCTGTTTACTGATCTCCATCATGAAGAGAAGAATGAACCAGAGACCCTGGAGAGACTCTGTGTACAGTAAATAACCGGCTCCCAGTAGCTGCCCACATCAAAATATCGATGCTGGAGTTTCACCATCCTACATCAGAGCCGTTATTATACCTCATACTCTCCGGCCCTCCAGTACCGCTCGCCTGGTCCCTCCACCACTGAAGGTACGAGGAAGAATCTCATCTAGACTTATGGAAGAAAAACTACAACCGAGTGAATAAAATTATTACTGATTACTTGACTGATGGTAAAATGAAAGAACGTTGTAATTCGCTTCTGCCAAATGCCATAAATGTAAATGTAAATGTATTCACAGCCACTGTCGGGGTTTGTTTCTGCGTAGAACGGAGAAATAAGCAACAACAATATAATTTTAGTAATTCAGTTTAGGACAGAACTGGACCGCAGCCCACAGCAGCACATGCACATCCACACACACTCACATTTATGGCCTGTTTGACACACCAATTCACCTAGTGAGCATTCCTTTGGCTGGTGGGAAGAACCTTGGGTAACCATTGGAAACTGAAGGCACATGCTCTTGACTATGTTTGATGCAGATATTGACTATGTTTGATGCAGTACATTATACGTTTGCATTTTAATGCGTATGACAGAACCTGTGGTGAAAACTGTGTTCATATTGGCCCATAAATAAACGATGAATGTGTTATGAACCTGTCAACTAAACTGTCCCAAAACCACAGTTATATGAACCAGTTATATGAACGCCACAGACCTATACAGATTGATATCATATTCGTATTTAGTTGGGCTGTTTGTGTCTCCGTGGAGAAAAAGTTAGATTACTTTTTTATTGTTATCCGTCAATGAGGACATCGTTGAAGAAGCACTTCAAATAACGAGACCACAGCCGACTTGGCACCGACCGAGATCCGAACCCCCCCCTTTCTGCCCCCCGCACCGCTGGAGGGGAAGCTGGAATGTCTGCGCATGCGCGCTGGACACTTTCCTCCCGTCCGGCGGGCTCCCAGAAAACGAGCGGTGTCGACCGGGACGAGCGTTAAATCGCTCCTTGGAGCCCCTGCGCCATGTCCTTCAGACACGGTTCGCCGGGGCGCCGGATATGAGCTTCTCCGTCCCGCCCGAGGTGCTCCTGTTCCGGGCATGCGATGAGGGCGACTGCGAGACCGTCCGGCGGCTGCTGGAGCCCGGCGCGGCCGAGTGCGGCGCGCCGCCGCCGGTGCCCGTGGACCGCGCGGACGAGGAGGGCAACGCGGCCCTGCAGTTCGCCGCAGCCGGCGGCCACGAGACCCTGGTCCGGTTCCTGCTGCGGAAGGGGGCCTCGGTGGACGGGCGCAGCAACTACGGCTGGACGCCGCTGATGCAGGCTGCGAGGTGCCCGGATGGGGAGGGGGTGGGTGCCGCGAGTTTCCCGAGCTGGGGGAAAAAGTTCAATCTGCTCATCATTATTATGTCAACTGTGTTGTTACGTAGTTATATTTTCACATATTTGTGTGTGTGTGTGTGTGTTTACTATATCTGTATCATTTTATTGTGCTTCTGTTGATCGGGGTCTAGCCTATTTCAAATTTTGATCATTTTGAACACATATTTGATTCGATACACTAATGTAAGTGTGTAATATAGGCATCATTATTGCAACTTTAAGTTAAAGTTATTGTCATTGTGATGCACAGCACACGGTGACACAACGAAATGTGTCCTCTGCTTTTAACCATCACCCTTGGTGAGAAATGTTTTGGTTACATTTACATTACATTTGGTTACATTTATGGCATTTATCAGACGCCCTTATAAAGAGCAACTTACAATCAGTAATTACAATGGTAGTACGTGGGATTTGAACCTGGGTCTTCTGGTTCATAAGCGAGTGTGCTACCCACTAGATGCCCACTAATGCCCACTGAAATGTGCATCTGAATTGGGCTGTTCTATTAATATTAATGAAGAAATATTAATGAAGTCTTCGTGAGTCTGTTGTAGAGATAATTTTACCGAATGTGTTCCGGACTGTGCAGGTTTGGCCATCTGACGGTGACACACATCCTGCTGGAGAATGGCGCAGAGATGAACGCCCGGAACCGGATGGGTGCCAGCGTCCTGAGCATGGCGGCACGGGGCGGCCACGTGCATGTGGCTAAGCTGCTTCTGGAGTCGGGTGCATTTGTGGACGATTACGACCACCTGTCCTTCACAGAGGGCAACAGCAACAACAATCACCGCCTGAGCGAAGAGTGCCTGTCCAGCGAGGGCGGGAGAGAGTTCCTCAGCGCCACGCCCCTCCTGGTGGCGGCACAGCTGGGCCACGAAGCCCTGGTGAGGCTCCTGCTGGACTGGGGCGCCGATGTCAATTTCTGCCAGAAGACCACCGGCTGGAGTGCCCTCATGCTGGCCACCATAGGGGGTAAGGTGGGGGTCGTCCAGCAGCTCGTGGAACGCGGGGCTGACCCGGACCACCTCAACGTCCTGGCCAAGACGGCCTTTGAAGTGGCCATGCAACTTGGCCAGAAAGAGGTCAAAGGTTACCTGGACTCCATAACCACAGTGAGGCCACAGGCAGGTATGGTGTCAACAGTCTGATCTGTGCTGATATCAAAATTAATAGTCCGTTATTATATTTATCCCACTGTTTTTAACTTTTAGCGCGTAGCGCTTTACTTTGCACCAGTTTAAAAAATAGTGGCTCTAATGTGTGAAAGTGAAGTGATTGTCATTGAGAAGCACAGCACATGGTGACACAACGAAATGTGTCCTCTGCTATTAACCCACCACCCTTGGTGAGCAGTGGGCAGCCATGAAAGGCGCCCAGGGAGCAGCGTGTGGGGACTTTACTTTGCTCAGGAACCTCACTGGCACCTTGGCTGTTAAGGAAGCGTCCCCGTAATAAGAAGTTTGCAGGTTCGAATCCCGGTCCGCCAAGGTGCCACTGTGCAAAACACGGCAAAACACAAAACAAAATGTCCCCACACACTGCTGCCCGGGCGCCTTTCGTGTGACGGTGTGACACAACCTGGCGGTTCGTGATTCAGCAACCTTCCATTTACAGGTCCGCTAGGCCAACCACTGCCCCTAGCAGATTTTTGCAGTTAGCAGATTTTTGTGAAAAATTGGGTAAATAAGTTGGAATGAGGCATGCAAAATCTGCGGCCACTTCCACACACTCATAATTCCAGGCAAATAACAGGTTGTAAGGTCAAGAAGTGGGCCTTGAGACGAGGGGGTCCGAAAGCAGGAGATTTGAGGAGAACCCTGGGCCTTTCAGGCTTCAGCCATGGCTTTCACAGTTGGCAGGTGCATGGTGGACAGGGACGTGTAGCTAGAGGCACGTCTTTGTAGTTTGACAGGGTCTGCCTTGTGAAAACACACCTACTGAGAGCAACGTTAATTAGGGTCGTTTGGTTGGGCCTGCAGACACCTGCACACTTTGATGTGTTGCTCATTTGCTCAAGACAGCAATCACCGGCTATAAAACAGTTTTAAGACAAACCTTGCTACTCATGACGGCAGCTCCTTAAAGCATTCCTCAACTGGGTCCTAGGTTTCTCCACTCAAAAAGAAATGATTAGTCTATCATTTTAAATGTTGCTTTATTGGAACCGTAAGGGACAGAGCATATGGGATTTTGTCCCACTCCTCTTTTCAGATCCTCTAAGTCATTAATGTTTTGTAACTGATGTTTGGCAATTAGGATCTTCTGCTCTCTCCACCAATTTTCTATGGTATTGAGGACTGGAGATTGACTAGGTCACACCAGGACCTTAATATGCTTCTTCTTGAGCCAGGCCTATGAAATCCGTTTTTTTTCCTAAATTCCGTTTTTTCCATTTAAATTTTTCCGAATTCCATGTTTTCCGTTATAACTTTACTTTACTTTATTTTACTTTACTTTACTTAGCAGACGCTTTTATCCAAAGTGACTTACAAGAGGAAGACACCAGCAATTCTCGTTCGAATTCTATAGATTTGAGTTTACAAAACTAAGAGCCCTGATAAGGCCTAACTTGTCAGAAATAGAACATGCTCTGAAATTGTTAAGTGCTCGACAAAGAAAAAAATGTTTTTTTGTTTTTTTTATTTTGTGCAGTGTGTGTGCATGTGCATGTGTAAGTGTTAGATTAATCTGAAATACTTGGGTTTTCAACTGCTTCTTAAAGGTGGTAGTAGTCTTGGCTAGTCAAATGTAGGAGGGCAAGTTGTTCCACCTGCCAGGGACAACAAAGGAGAACAGAGTTCATTGGGATCGGAGACCCTGTGAAGAGGGGATTTTCATTTGCATACATGAATAAAACATATTTATTCACCTAAAAACTGTGATTATGGAGTGGGTGGGGAAAAAATAACCTGTAATATGACACAAAGTGCAATAAGACAACAAAGACATTTACTCTTTGCTTTTGTAAACCATTTACATGTAAATAATACGTACATTTCAATACGAACTATCTCACAATATTACACATTCTTCCGTTTGTAAGAGAAAAATGCTTCATTAGATTAGATTAGATTAGATTCAACTTTATTGTCATTACACATGTACAAGTACAGGGCAACGAAATGTAGTTTAGGTCTAACTAGAAGTGCAATAAGCAGCAAGTGCAGGATACAGGACAAATAAGTTATGTATATACATAAAGTTGTATGTGCAGGAGATGGAAAATAAATATGAACATATTTATAAAAAAGTCACTGCAATGATTGTGCAAAAATGGGTAGTACAGTGATTATCAGGAGTGTATGGGGGGGCAGAGGAGTTCAGCAAGGAGACCTGGAATGCAAAAAGTTGTGCCCACTTGTACAATGAACTGAAAAATAAAATCCCGTTTTGAATCATCTGATTTGTTACATGACTAGCTTGCAATATTTAGCTTCTTTTCGAGTTATTGACTGCAAGATTTCACATATTTTCTTACAAAAGAGTAGTTATTCCGATTCATAAAAAAAATAGTTTCTGTATTGTTTCACTCTAAACTTAGCACTAAGAGTCAAATTCCGTAATCTGAGGACATCGGTCTTCCAACGAGCCAAGCCTAAACGTTGCGTTTTATTTGTTGGATTCCCTGATTCCGTCTGCACTTTCTGCATTGTGGAAAATGGAAATCATAGGGCCCTATGTTTTGGATTATGATCATGGTAGACCCATTTTCAATGCTCTGGCTGAGGGAAGGAGGTTCTCACCCATTCATCCTCCCTTTTAAGCGGTGCAGTTGTCCTGTCCCCTTGGCAGAAAAACAAAGCATAATGTTTCCACCTCCATGTTTGAAGGTCAGGACGGTGTTCTTGGAGTCATAGGCAGCTTTCCTCCTCCTCCAAACACGGAGGGTTCAGTTGATCCCAAAGAGCTTGATTTTGGTCTCATCTGACTAAAACACTTTCACCCAGTCCCCTGAATCCTTTAGATGGGGGGCCTTGTGGGCTATGTAGGGCTATGTAGGATTTCAGTCCTTCACAGTGTGTTACCAACTGTTTTCTCTGTTTTCTTGGTGAGTAGTTCTGGGCTGGTTCCACACTGTTCTCATTATCATTGAAACTCCACGAGGTGAGACCTTGCGTGGAGCTTCAGACCGAGGAAGTTTGGCAGTTATTTTAAGGTTCTGCCATTTGCAATTAATTGCACCAACTGATGTCACCTTCTCACACACACAGACAACTGTGACAAGACTGTCTATTATTTCTCTTAGATATTATCCATAACCCAGATATTTTAAAGGGAAATAATCAGTACAAAAAGAATACAAGCATATTTTCTCTGCCCTACAAAAGCAAATAGAAACCACTTAAAAATTCCATGGTCTTGTAGTCCATTCCAGCCTTGTGTAGGTCCACAATCTTGTCCCTGACAACCTTGTAAAGCTCTTTGTTCTTGTCCATGGTTCAGAACTTGAAATCTGGATAGATTGATTGCGCCTATGGACAGGAATCTTTTGTACAGGTAATGAGTTCAGAAGCTCCCAATGTCGGCACCCGACCTGTATAAAATACAACTGGGAGCCAGAAATCTTACTGATTGAAAGAGGATCAAATAGTTATTTCAAATGAATTTCTATGCATTATGCAATCAGCAACGGAGACCACCCAGA
Source organism: Denticeps clupeoides (assembly GCF_900700375.1). Classification (NCBI taxonomy): domain Eukaryota; kingdom Metazoa; phylum Chordata; class Actinopteri; order Clupeiformes; family Denticipitidae; genus Denticeps; species Denticeps clupeoides. The sequence goes on along the minus strand of NC_041708.1, from coordinate 26,286,490 downwards.
AACAGACGAGGAAGAGGTCGGCATCCACTATAAATACACCTGACTACTCTTTTGGATCTGCCCCTTGCCTGCCAACTGTTTTGATGTTCGTGACCACACACCTTCCCCCCGACGCCACCTCTACTCTAACCCTTTGTGTTCTTGATCTCTCCTTTGCCGACTTTCCCCCGAAGACTTCTCGCCTGCCCCTTACCACCAACTTAATACCACACCGCGTGCTCTCAGCGCTGCCGCACCCAAACACTCCCTATCCTCCCGTCAGCTGATGTCGGCCCAAATGCCCACACCCCTCTTTCCTCAGCTGTCATGTCTGCGAATGCGCCCCACAGCATTGAAATCATTTCACAAGACAAAATAGTATACGAATATATTTGAAAAAAATCTGTTGTGATCATAATTCAAAAAAGTAACATTTTAAACCTTCAGCCCCAACCAGGAATTGACTTCATAAATGAAAATATTTTTCAGTTGAACTATTCTATACTGTGAATCCTTAAACATGCTGATAAATATATTTTTAAAAATCAGGAGTAGTATTTACATTCCACTAAGCCTTCTTGCAGAAATGCTTTTATTTTCATTTACCTTGTGGAGTATTTCATAATCCTCACAGTAGGGCTGTGCGACATGGCATAAAATTCATATTGTGGTATAAATTGAACTATACGCTATATATATTGTGGTATATAATTTGATCTGTATTGATTTAAATGTCACTGTTTTTGAAAGGGTAACGTGTGTCCATAGCAAAGGCACTGCAGCAGGAAGTTGTATAATAAACTTTTTACAGATACATCAACATATAGCGTAACCGTATACCAGATAAAACAATATCTGGGCATATTGTCACATATACAGTATACCAGATAAAACAGTATCTGGGCATATTGGGTGTGACTTTCTGTTACACCCATATATATATTCTTTGAAACCAGGTATTTGTATGATGCAAGTGATTATATAGAATATTTTCCAAACATTCCATAATGAATGCCTCGTGCTGCAAATAGGCGTGGTTTTGCGAGGAGCAGATATTATCTCCCATTGGCCAAAGTTGTATTTATACTGCACAGCGCTACCTCACAGCTAGTACGGATTAATGGCAACAACAACCACAACACAGCGGTATTGGGACTGTCGTGTTGCTGCATGGCAATTCAAACTCAGAAACAAGTTACAAGGATAGTTCAAGGGGTAATAATGAACTTCTCAATGCGATCCAAAGGCCATGATCACCCCACTGAACACCCCACAGGCTGAGCCTCGTGAGATTGTGGTCCATTCTCTGATAGTTTTGGAAAAGCCTCTATTGACTCAAACCAGCAGAACCTTCCAAATTTCTTCCATCCCGGCCTCCCTCTGTCCTCAAGTTACCCAGTCTTAACTTCAGCAGGGGGGCACAGTGGTTGGGAGGGCTGGCCTGTGACTAAATAGAGATTCTGGGGGCCAACAAGGGGTCAGACTGTAGATACGTTTTGATTGTGCCTCGAATAATTTTAGTGACACAAAATAGGCTTCAAATGGTGCAAGACAAAAGAAAACGTGTAAAACCACAGACCGGCTAGTACAGTAAGAAATTCTGCTCTATTTTCTTAAGTGTCTAGTTTGTCTTGGGAAATCCTGTCTGGTTTGAAGATTTTACTCATTCCTGCGGCGAACATTCACCGTGTCAGTGTAAGGAGGTTTGTGAGGGCCTAAGCACATTTCTTCCATTTAAAATAACAGCGCTGCTGTGGCTTTATGGGGCACGGATAGGTTTTTTTTTTCCGAAACGCAGTAGATGCTTTGTGACCACTAAATCATTTGCAGATTGTCTCATGGTGATTTGCCTTTTAATTTTTTATTTTTGCAGATGATGAGAAGAGAAGGCCGGATGTCTTCAGAGCTCTAAAGTTAGGTGAGTCCCCACTGTATGTGCTAGAATAAGGGTGGTAGTAGCCTAGTGGGTAACACACTCGCCTATGAACCAGAAGACCCGGGTTCGAATCCCACTTACTACCATTGTGTCCCTGAGCAAGACACCTAACCCTGAGTTGCTCCAGGGAGACTGTCCCTGTAAATACTGATTGTAAGTCGCTGTGGATAAGGGCGTCTGATAAATGCTGTAAATGTAGAATAAATTTAATACAAAATGTAAATCTACTGAATATTAGCATAGATTTCTAATGCTATTGAGAAAACCTAGTGTAAAGTAGTGTTAAGTAAGATAAAAATCAGACCTTATAGCCACTGTCTTAAAATCGCTGTAGAGACATTTGGTGCTGAAGCCCTCAGGACAAGGCAACCAAGTTTAACCAAGCAGAACAGGTGATGAACTTAAATTAGCAAGAGAATCGAATAAATTGGTTAATATCATTCAAGCACAAGAAACAAATGGTGGCTCTTTTGTACCTGTTTAAGAGATGAATCCTTGACTGCTGGATGGCTGTTGGTGTTAGGAACTGAAATGCCTCTGTGCTATGATACAGATTATGTAACCTGTATGTAGTCTTGGTGTTTTCATGGCTGATTGGATGGTCCTAATGGAACAAGAGGAGAGAGAAACACTGAGAGGAAAAGGGTGTGTGTGTTGTAGGAAATGCCCAGCTGGTGAAGGACATTCTGGAGGAGGACGCCTCTCAGGTTAACATCGCAAACGCAGATGGAGCTTCTCCATTGATGATTGCAGCCGTCAGCGGGCAGCTGGAGGTGGTGCAGCTGCTGGTGGAAAAAAGTGCGGACGTGGACAAGCAGGACAGCGTTCATGGCTGGACTGCCCTCATGCAGGCCACCTACCATGGGTAACACGCAGAGCTTATCTTCTGGAAGTGAAGTGTGATACACATACACATTGTGATACACAGCACAGCACACGGTGACACAACAAAATGTGTCCTCTGCATTCATCCCATCACCCTCAGTGATCAGTGGGCCATGAAGGGCGCCCCTTGAGCAGTCTGTGGGGACCGTACCATGCTCAAGGGGACCTCAGTGGCACCTTGGGTTCGGGATTGGAACCTGCAACCTTTCAGTTACGGGTCCACTTCCTTACCTGCTAGGCCACAACTGCCCTGCGACACTTCATTTTCAGAGCTCCAATGTGTTAATCTCTGCTCTGTATTCCTTGCAGGAATAAAGAGGTGGTGAAGTTTCTCCTGAGCCAGAAAGCGGACGTTAATCTCAGATCCAAAAATGGACACACTGCTTTTGACTTGGTCATGCTGTTAAATGATCCCGGTAAGATGTCGTTCAATGTATAAAAATAGCAATCAGAAATGTGTTGATCCTTGAGGACTTGAGGGACTCTTTCAGGGCCTGATGTAAATATATCGGTTTTCTAGATGAGTTCTCGAAAGGCTTGCATTTCCTTTTTGTACGGCCCTTATCCAGAGCAACTTACAATCAGTAGTTACAGGGACAGTCCACCTGGAGACACTCAGGGTGTCTTGCTCGGGGAAACAGTGTTAGTAAGTGGGTTTTAAACATGTCACTTTGTGGACATCTAGTTTACAGGTAAGTGTTTTACCTACTGGGCTACTACCAGTATCATCGACTAGCTTTGTTGTCAAATATCTGTCCAAAAAAACATGCACTGTGACTACACACTTTAGAGGGCATTGCCCTGGAATTGCTGTAACGCAGTCACTCTGGAGAACAATATCACATAAATGAGTTCATGTACATGAAATGGAAAGGAAACATGCTGATGACCACACAAGATGAGCAGCGGTTCACCATCATTTCCTCTCTTCCCCACCTCTGCTTCACAAAATCGGCATACAGACACAGAGCTGGTCAGGCTACTGGCATCTGTCTGCATGCAAGTCGACAAAGAGAAGATCAAGCAGAGAGGCAAACCTCCGCTCACCCGCTCCAAAAGCCGCAACTCCCTCAACATGCCTTTTCCTCCTGATGATAGAGGGGGTTTAAAGGTAAAAACAAAAAGGATGCCTACTTTTAGAGGAGACACACACACACACACACACACACATTTGGGGTAGTGGTGGTCTAGCGGTTAAGGAAGTGGCCCCGTAATCAGAAGGTTGCCAGTTTGAATCCCGATCCACCAAGGTGCCACTGAGCAAAGCACCGTCCCTACACACTGCTCCCTGGGCGCCTGTGATGGCTGCCCACTGCTCACCAAAGGTGATGGTTAAAAGCAGAGGACACATGTTCACTGTGTGCTGTGCTTCAGTTTTTACAATGACAATCACTTAACTTTCTTTCATATAGAAAACACACACAATAATGTATATGTATATATGTTTTCTCAAAGGTAAAAGCTTGCGTTTCATGGAAATTCAGTCATAAACTTAAACCTGCTTTTATGATACCGTTGTCTGTTCTTACATATTGCAGTCCTGGTGGAACAGGATGTCTAACCGTTTTCGGCGGCTGAAGCTGACTAACACCCTCAGGCACGGGCTGTCTACCAATCGACTGGCCCCGTTTTCGGACGAATCGGAAGCATCGCTGGATGCCACCATGAAGGCTGACCACGTGAAAAACAGCAGTACTGGGCCCAATGGCACCGTGGCACCGCCTGCTGGGTTAGGAAGCTCTGAAATAAGCACGGCCTGGACTGCCAAGAGCAAGGACAGCGGTATTAAAAAAATTCTTCTTCGAAATTTTTATAGAATGTATATTAAATGACCAAATGTTAAAAATTACCAAAAATATTAATTTCATTAAATATTATATTTTTATACTGCATAAAATAAACAGGAATATTGATATTGTTCTCTTGTAAATTGCTTCCCTTTTGTTTGTTTTTTTTTGTTTTTTTTCAGGTATTGGCAGAACATCAGAAAAAGACGATTTACTTATTACCACAATGGTATCATTGCTGTGCTCTTAGTTTTTGTATGAAAAGAATTGACATAGCAAACTTAAGAATATGTTCACCAGTTATTTTTCCTCTTCCACAGTTAAGGAATGGTGCTCCTCTCACCCGGCTTCCCACTGACAAGCTGAAAGCTGTCATCCCACCTTTCCTGCCTCCGTCCAACTTTGAGCCATGGAACTCCGACCGCTCCCGGGTGCTGAAGGAGGGGAAGACCATGGAGCCGCTGCGTCTGCCCATGCCCCAGAGACCCAGCAAGGGCAACTTTAACAGCAGCGGAAACTCAGACATTGTGAGGGCTGCTTCTTTTTACATCAGGACACTGAAAAGAAGCCAGTAACTTGGTTTTGATGTGTGTGTATGTCTTGTTGCATCTCAGACTTCTGTTAGCCGAGTGGTCAGCAGATCCATCAGTAGGTTCCCCAGCATAAGTAAAGGACCCTCATCTTCACCCTCGAACTCTGGGAACTACAATTCACCGCACTCCTCAGGAGGCTCCAACGGGGTTGCAGGGGTTAACCGACATGCTGCTGACTTGCACAATCGCTCTGGTACAGCTTATGTCATAATGTGACATAACGTTGTTTACAATCTCACAGCCATATTGATTCCTGAAACGGTGCTTAACAGTGATGCATTTCCTGTTATTTCCACAGGGGGCAGCGGTGCCGACAGTGTTCTCTCTCAGATCGCTGCCCAGAGGAAGAGGGCAGCTGGCTTGTTGGATGCCAAAGCCCAAACTCCGGAGACACCCAGTCCCACGCCCTTACCGGTTCTACCTGCTTTACCTGACATCAGCCTGCCAGACATCCACAGCACCTCCAACCTGGTGGTCAATGAGATCCACTCTAGACGGGTAATACTTGATTGAAACAGCTATAGCCATGCAAGTTTTACCTGAAGAAAAGTTAAACTTATTTTTGGAGATTGCCAGTATGTATTTGATGCTATAGCCTTCATTGAATATTTTGATGTTGTATAACATATAGTCATAAAAATGATTGTAAGGAAACTGAAGTGTTGTAACCTTAATTTAATTCTCTACATTGCTTGCATTTTTATTTTTAGCTTAATGCCTTACCTGATATTGTTGCAATAAGCACATTAATGTTTTGTGCATGGCTGAATAATATTAGGATATGGGAAATGCTGGAACTTTTAAACATTGATAAATTACACATTTGGTTGGACTTCCATGCTTCCAGAAAAAGGTGAAGTGAGCGGGCATTTGTGGAAATTACGTCATCAACACCATTCACCAACTACAATGTTTGCCGCAACCAGGGAGTGTTTGCATTTTTCCAGAAAAAAAAATCATGAACCCCCTAGTTCTAAAACCCACAGAACTAAAAAACACATTTGTGCTAATTTTTACATCCAATCATCGAGCAATTGGAATTCTTTGCATGTTTGGAAGCCATGATGGTCGGTTGAGTTACTCTGGGTGGAAACAGCAGGAGAAACAGGAGGTAAACATTTACATTTAAGGCATTTGGCAGACGCCCTTATCCAGAGCTACTTACAATGTGAGACTTAAACTTTCTCCTTATGACGACAAAGGGGGACAAATTCCAGATCCGACCGCCTGACCCGCCGCTCTCTAAATGGCCAAAACTCTATTTACACCTATCTGCAGGACCATAGACAGGCTAGGAGAACTCAAATTAATGTTAAATTAAAAGTGAAATTCTCATAATAGGGGACCTTTAAGAAGCGGCCGCAGTCAGGCAACTCCTCAACATCCAAGAGCACGTCACCAACACTGACCCCATCTCCGTCACCAACTCCCAAACCTCCTGCCGTGGACTCGTTCTCTTCCGCGTCCTCTCACCCGCGGTCCAAGAGCAGTGGTGGGTCCAGCAGTGGCACCATCACCGACGAGGGTAGGTCACAGCACTGGGCCAGGCCAAAATGGCTGCCTGTCACTGATGCTTTCAGAATGGTTATGCACAAATCTGCGGTGGTGGGTGACTGACGTCTCTGTAACTGTGCCATGTTTTCTGATATACTGTTATTTCCCACTGCTCAGTCTCCTCATTTATCCTCCTGTGCACAGATGAGCTGTCGGGCATATTGAAGAAACTCTCCCTGGAGAAATATCAGCCCATCTTTGAAGAACAGGAGGTGGCTGTTCCTCAGCACACATTTAAAACCCTCAGCTGTACTGCATTTTCTCTTTCAAACAGTGACGTCGATACCATTTAAACACTCTTAATACAAAAAAAATTGTGCTCTTGATATAAACACATAGCTTCTTATACTGTCGATATTAGCTGTCTTCAATCATTGTACCGATTTCCTTTGTACAACTCCACAACCAAGAAAGAAATTTCACATCACATGTATTTTGTTCATATTATGTCATCATGTTTATGTTGAGTTGAATTTGTGGATGTTGTTATGGTTCCAGGTTGACATGGAGGCTTTCCTGACCCTAACAGACGGCGATCTGAAGGAGCTGGGAATTGAGACTGATGGGCCCCGACAGCAAATTTTAGCAGCCATTTCTGAACTGAACGCCGGAAAGGTGTGTTTATTTTGTTAATACCATCATTTGAAATGTGTCTGTTCGCGTGTTTTTACATGTTGATCATTTCAAATTGGACCTGTGCTGACATTACTGTCATCTTGGTAGGGAAGAGAGCGACAGATCTTGCAGGAGACGATTCACAACTTCCAGTCTTCTTTCGGGAGCAGCGCCAGCAACCCCCGGCCACCAGGCTATCCTCGATGTGAGTTGTACAGTTCCTTTGTACAGTTCCAGTGTATATTATCATCGTCAGAGCTCTCAAAAAAGACCATAGACTTTGCAGAGAGATGAGAAGAATGACAGTCAGGTCTGTTGTTCAGCTTTGACGTAAAATTGGCTGCTGTTTGTTTTTAGCTCCAACAGGGTGGACCAGACGCCAAGTTCGAACTCCTAACAAGAGGTAGAATGGCCTCGCCAGGAGAGACAGGGGTGTCAGACGTAGACACCTCACCTGAGTCCCGTAACCCTTGGCCATGAGCCGGGGATGTGTGGCAGATGTGTGCGAGGATGCTTCAGCTCAGCAGAACAATCCTTACCGGGGCGCCATCGGGGGAACAGACGAATCTTAGGGCCCCAGTCCAGCCGTCCTCAGACAGAGCACAAAGCAATGTGCAGCCTCTTATCTCTTTAACGTGGTGGTGGACTGGGCTGTCGTGGCCCAATGTGGACACCAGGTGGCGAAAGGGAGCACATGACAGATGTTTGGATAAAATTTGGGGCGGGAGGTCATTTTGGGTATTTCGGAAGCGTCACGTGGATGAGAAATGTGCTAAAGAAATGCTTAGTGGGTAATTTGGTGGGTTGTATAATGGTGATGTTAATTATGAAAGAATTTTTTTTTTTTTACATTACATATTATGAACAGAAATTATATATTTTGAACCAAATTGTAACTGAGTAGTCATGTATTTGTAGCAAATATAAAAGCATATGTGGATGACAAACATGATTGTAATTTCAACCCTGAGCATAATTAAATATTATATGACATCTGAATTTTTTTGTTTTGCTTTTTTCTTCATATCAGCCGAAAGCATTATTGGCATTGCAGAAGATATGAACATCATTTTTTAACTGTGCCAATTTCACGGTCCATTTAATGTATTCAGAAAGCACACAATTGTGCACATCATTTGTTCACGGTGCCCGGAACGATGGAAAACATACCACTGATTATTCTGCAGACTACTGGTTTTGGAAACATTGTTTGACAAATGACATATCGATGCTATGAGCTTTAAAGACAAAATATATGATGCTAACGGTTCTTGTGTCAAAGTTCTTTTTCTGTGTGATAACCAAGACAAGTCAAACCAAATCTTGTGCACCAGGAATCCACTAGATGGGGTCCATTCCCCTGCAGAATACCCAGTTCAGTTAAAGCTCCTTATGCAGTTAAGCATAGATACTGATCATGTGTAAGTGTAAAACTATGCTGATGGTTTCGTTTTTAGCAGAAAAGCTTTATTTAATCATTATACAAAAATGTTTTATAAGTGAAACAGATTTTTATATTGATTACATTTATAATTCTGTAAAACAAATTGTGCCAGGTACATATGACATATCATGTAGTTTCATAAGTTGCTTCTGAAACTCAGCACCAGAATCAGACTCATAACCGAAGGGTTGAGGTCCCCTTGATCAAGTGACCGTCCCCACACGCTGTTCCCCGGGCGCCTGTCATTGCTGCCCACTGCTCAAAAAGGGTGATGGTTAAAAGCAGAGGACACATTTTGTTGGGTGCTGTGCTGTGCTGTGTACCACAAGACAAAACAATTACTTTTTTCACTTCATAAAAGACACGAATCAACATAGATACAAGAAAATAGTTTTGTATCATATCATTTGTATCATATCAGATCTGACCTTCCTGTCTCAACTCTTTAGAATTAACTGACCAAAAATGCAGCTTATGTCCTTTTTCATCCCGTATATTAAATGTATACTTAAAAGTGAAGAGATTGTCATTGTGAAACACTGCAGCACAGCACATGGTGACACAATGAAATGTGTCCTTTGCTTTTAACCATCACCCTTGGTGGGCAGTGGGCAGCCATGACAGGTGCCTGGGAAGCAGTGTGTGGGGACGGTGCAATCATTTTACACTTTTATGTTAACATTAAAGTTTGTCTTCTGGGAGTCAGATATAATTTGTTGGTGTATTTCTGTAAACTTAATGTCATATTAAGTATAATATGGTACTGTGAAAAGTGTGTGTGTGCTTCCCTGTGTCATTTTGGCACAGGTCAAAGAGAAGCTGCTCGAATCTCCAATCTCATGCACACAGGTTGTGAGAATCCTGTAAGGTTAGAGAACCACTCCATTGAAGGTAGAGTATAAGCTGCATAAGCCATTTTAGCACCAGCTTAACATTGAGCCGTGGATGATGAAATTGTCACGCTCAGCGAATGCTCTCTGTCCGCAAGGGCATTGCAGGAATCCCCTGCATTTACAGAGTGTGTTTTCTTTTAGGTTTATTTATTGAAGTCACAGTAATCTGTCTCCCCACTCTCACCCTTCTGTATGTCTTTTTCTGCCTGATTTCAGGTATTCAGTCTAAATGTTATTATGACCTTGCTAATGGGATTGAACGGAAAACAAGAAAATTTTGAAATGTAAAAGCTGCAGGAAATTGTCATATTGTTGGATGTTGGGTGTTATAAATTTGTCATATTGTTGGAAATTGTTGGGTGTTAATGAGGCTAATGAGACTGAGGGTTTTCTGCAGACGAGAAGAAAAATGTGATAAATGATAAATATATAAAAGATATACATTAAGACATATTTAAAAAAAACAGCCAGTCCTTATAATGTGGGCAAACAGCAGGATCATGGTTCATCACCCTGGCCATGCTGACTGAAAAATAAACTTCCATCTATTTTGTTGCTGTACCTCTCGCACTCTCGGCTTTGAGAATTAAGAGGGGTGAAATTTCCCTAACAAACCCTCGATCTGGATCACCGCAGAAGAAGAATGACATGTTAGTTAGTTTCGCTTTGCGCCCTGCCCCTGACTTCTGTGGTTTTCTGATGACTAGTAACGTGTCCTCACACTTCCAAGGTTGTGAGTTGGAATCCCGGCTCAGGTCTTGTGTGTGTGGCGAGTATGAATTGTCAATAGGTGTGAATGAATGGTGTGTGTGTGTGTGTGTGTGTGTGTGCTTTCCACCCTACATCCAGTGTCCTGGGATAGGCTCTGGTAGCAATTCTTGAAAGTGACTGATGAGTGCCGAAATATGCAGCCCTCAGACAATGTGTAATGTTCATGATCTTCCTTACTTCCAAATCTATAGTCAAGGTCAGCATTTGACTTCTTGATGACAGTAGATCTGCAGCAGAGGTTGCACAAAGGCCTTATTGTGGATGAAAACGATAATCCCATGTCAGATGTGCTTCCTTTCCATCCTCCACTCGCTGTCTCATGCAACTCAGACAAAATGAATTCAGATGAAGATGCTTCACAGTGGCATGTGGTATAAATTACACTTTTCTGACATGTGGGAAGCACACTGCTGATGCTTTGAGCCATACTCATAAAAAAAAAAAGTTATTGGGAATGCATGGTTGAGGTTTACACATTTCCGGATAAATTATGACCAATTTTACTGTTATAAAACCATTTAAAACGTTTGAGGATCTTAATGTAAATATTCCAATGCTAATGCCAGCTTTGGGTTGTGTCCTAATACACCAAACAGTGATGACTACGGCTCACAAAGGGCTATGGGTATGCAGGCCGTTGCCGAGTTCCATGTAGGCGAGTCCAGTTGTAGCGCTGAGAAGCAGGATTGTGTTTACAGTTTATAAAAGTAAGTTCTGTTAGAATGCTCATACAGCATGGAAAATTAGCTATCAGACATAGTTGCAGGACTAAGAACTAAAAAGCTAAATCCTGAACATGTCACTTGGACACGGGACTCCTGTGTTGGTGTCTGGAGTTTGGCTTCTTGTTTGGACTTTCGCTTGTGCCTTTTCTATCGTTTGTATTTGAGCTCTTTTGTATTCAATGCTGGAAGTGGACGTGTTTCATCCATATAATCTATATCCGTTCTTTTAATCTATCTGATTTCTTTTCATTGCACAGGGAAACTTGCTTGAGAGTAACTTGCATTGAGTTGCGCTGAGTCAAGACATGCGGAAATACTGCTGAACATAGACATGAGATAGACGTGAGATCGAGCTGATCAATAAAAAAATGCAAAACCATTTACAGCGAGAGAGAACGAGAGAGAGAGAGATTACTCCAGTATCTGCAGTTATCCAGTATCTATGCCAGTAAACATCTCCTTGTATGATTTGCACTGGGGATTCCTTTGCATGTGTGAAGTCAGGGGGAACAGCCAAAAAGCGCTGGCAGGACGAGCACTGGCAACCTTTTAATAGTTAAAGTCTGTGTACACATGAGTGTTTATTTCCTTGTTGCAGATTAATAGGTCACACACTCTCAGTCAAATGAACAATGTCAGGCCATAGTGATATCGATTTATTCTTATATGCATGTCTAAGTCATTAATATCGTCATTCCAGAGCATGTTCATATTTTACTGTCTTTTTATTTTGCTTTGTTTACTCCATTTCCACCTCCTGTACCCCTTCTTGTTGGGTAACACCTAAAGATCCCTCAACTTGACACACATCTCGGATACAAACCATTAAAGATGAAAATAAAGTATATTATCACATGCATTTAAAGCATCAGAAACTTTTGCTCACCTTTACTTTTTTCTTACCAAGTCAGTCTTTACACAAGTGAGTTAATGAACTCTTGGGAATTTACATTTACAGCATTTACCAGACGCCCTTATCCAGAGTGACTTACAATCAGTAGTTACAGGGACAGTCCCCCCCTGGAGCAATTTAAGTGTCTTGCTCAGGGACACAATGGTAGTAAGTGGGATTTGAACCCGGGTCTTCTGGTTCACAGGTTGTGAAGCATTTCAGATGCACGTCCACGTTTTCTTGAAAAAAAAAGAAGAAGAAGAAAAAAGTATTGACACTGTGAGTGCAGCTGAAGTTATTTATGAACCACGGCAGCTGATTTATCGCTGACTGGCGTCCCTCCTCCCCAAGTCTGGATTACTCCTTTAATTAATTACTTATTTCATTTGGACTCTCCCAAATCCCGGGGTGGCCGAGGCAAAAGCCAAACGGGGTCAAAACTCTATTCTTAGCTTCGGTCTGAACTTTATTTAGTTAGTGTGTGTGCGTGCGATTAAGAACGAATTCCACGTCTTCTGCAGAACTTGCAACGATCGCTTTGCCCGTGAAGTGGCGTGTACGCGCAGAGTGGTCCAGATTGCGTGCGAAGGCGCGCCTCGCCCACATCCGGGGTTTACTGACGCTTAAACCGGGGCTAATCTGCGTGGGGGACCGTGGAAAGGATGCGACGGGATTTGCGCGGTAGCGCCGGCGACTGATAGTATTTTTTTGCCCTTTGACCTGACCCGTCAAAACACTGACGCATCGGCGTAAAGCCGTCGTTTTAAAAAATAAAAAAGCATTTATAAAATCAATTTTCCACGGACGCTCGGGGGATGCAACGCACCAGATTAGCGGACTTTTAACTTCCTACAGAACTTCCCTGCTTAATAAATCGTCTTTCGCAGCAACAAGAAGGTGTTTAAACGGACTGGACTCGCTTCGTTCTTGCGTTACAGTATTTTTGCGTTACGGTATTTTTGCGCTACAGTATTTTTGCGCTACAGTATTTTTGCGCTACAGTATTTTTGCGTTACAGTATTTTTGCGTTACAGTAGGCTCGGCGCGACCTCCAGGTGAACCCGCGCCACGCGCACGTTACGCACGTTACACGACGTTACGCGTGTCCCACGCCGCCCTTCACCCACGTTCACGCCGGTGACCCCCGCGCGTCCCGGTGTCGCCGCGACATTTCCTCGGACTGCGGGGACGCCGGCGTCGGATCCTGTCCCCGGAGACTCCGCGCGTCCCGCTCCGGCCAGCCGGCCGGGCTCCACGGGAGATTTGCGGCGGAGAAGCTTCGCGTGTGATCCCTCCCCTCACGCTGCCCTGAAAACCAGAAGTGTGTGTGTGTGTGTGTGTGTGTGTGTGTGTGTGTGTGTGTGTGTGTGTGCGCGCGCGCGCAGTTTGCGAGGCTCAGAATCGCGTGCGAAGCGCCCGACTTGTCATTCAGAGGAATCCGTCACCTGAAACGCGAGGAAGTGAGCGAGAGGCTCGATTTGGGTATAAAGCATCAGCCACATCTGCCCCGAGCAGCGCGAGCTGATCAAAACATCAGCCCCGAACCCGAACCCGGACCCGGACCCGGACCCGGGCTCTTTCGGATGGAATAACTGTCCATTTATCGCTGCACTTCTGCACGCTCGGTCCACATAAATACATTTTTATTCTGGAGCCGAGAATCACCTCTTCATCTTCTCGGTGAGTCCCTTTTTATTTTTATCTCTATTTATTTTATGTATTTTAGTACGATCAATAGTTATAGCCAAAACAACAACACCTGCCCGCTTCAGAACATCAGAATCATTCATGACATGAATCATCATGAACGAACTGTTACCAACTGAATTATACGAGTCGGTTCATTTATATATGTCCATGCATCCATGCTTTACCTGCTTTTTTATTTGTGTGCTGAAAGCGACTTTTTTCCCGTGTCAGTTTTATTGCTGCGGACGTGTGTCTGGTGTGGTCCGCAACCTGACAGTTGTTTGTTTGTTTGTTTGTTTGTTTGTTTACTTTCTCAGCGCACCTGTTCCCCTCGCCCAGCCCGAGACCATGATTCCTCCGGGGGACTGCATGTACGCCGGCAGGAAGAGGAGGAAACCCATTCAGAAACAGTTAAGCCTCTCAGAGTTGTTTGGTTTTTTTTTCCTTAAAGCTCAGAAATGAAGCTTTTGAAAATGTATTTTTTGGTTCGTTATTTTTTTTTGGGGGGGGGGGGATGGATACATCGTTACGTTTGCACGTATTCATGCGCCACGATTCAATTCATTTACAGGCATCAGCGTCATTTGAGCTGTCACAAAATTTTAACATGGTGTTTTATAACATAAAGCATCATTCCCAGCCTTGGTGTTTGCACAAGCACACACACGCTCACTGGAGCAGCTGCACTGTTCTCCAGAGCTGGAGTAAAGAGGCCTGTTTGTACAGAAAGAGAATGTTTCAGACCAATGTTCATCGTATGTGCATGCAAAACGCTTCTGTGCGCATCGCTGTGGAATATTTCATTTCTTGCTTTTATTTCTGTGGTGGCTTTGTGTGATCAGTGCTGGTAAATTGGTCTGATGGTGATGTGACTCAGCGCGTCGAGGACGTTTTTTTTTCATATGTCTAGTCTAATGGGAATAAAAGTTATTTAGCCTTTCAGAAGGGGCAGCATCACTCAGTGTGTATTAAGAACTTAATTGTTTTACAATGATCTTTATGTAATGCAGCCTTAGAGGTGAGTTTAATTACAATAAACCAAAATACTCCATAGGGGCCAATGTGAGAACCACAACTTCACCACAAAAGCGGCAGTTTGCAGACAGTGTTTGGTTAAGCAACACGGCATCTGTCACCCGAAAGAACAAGTTTCAGCAGAGAGTGTCACCTGGGCTGAGAGCCACCGGGTCTGCAAGCGAAATGTGGACTGCAGAGTTTCATTGGAAGGTAGTCGGACTCCGAAGGCCACGGTCGGCCACCGTCAGCTGACAGTGTCGTCATCGCTGTTGGTTTGGGGTTCCGCAGACGCAGGGAGGTGTCAGTCCTGTCACCTGTTGTCTGCATAGAGAGGACGGTCTTTTCTTCTCTGCTGTTATAATGTTATAATGGCCATTATTATAGGACCCTTAGTGTCTTTAAAAATTCCTGATATAAATTACAAATCCTAATAAACAAAGTAAAATTTTCATGATATATAATGATATGTTCACTACAGGCAAGAAGTTTGGGCCTAACCTGCATAATATAAAATATTATTAATGAATAAAAACAAATTAAATACATGATACTATGTGCTTTCTGTATGTAATTATATTACATATAATGCCTAATTGACGTAGTCACCATATAAACTTTCATACCCATTACATTACATTTACAGTGAATGTAACAGTATCATCAAAATCACTGCATCCTTTCCACATTTACATTTCATGGCATTTATCAGTCCCCCCCCGGAGACACTCAGGGTTAAGTGTCTTGCTCAGGGACACAATGGTAGTAAGTGGGGTTTGAACCTGTGACTTACAGACAAGACTGTTACCCACTAGGCTACAACCACCATAACTTATGCCCAAACCCTCCCAGCACCTTTACAGGCATGCATAAGTACTCAGTAAACCAGTATGTAATATTTAACATTTATCCCCCAGTTCATACATAAAACAGGACATGGCGTCTTGTAAATCTGTCTCTTTAAGCAGAATTTTCGGCTTCTCTCGGCTTCCAGAAAACCTGCATCGGTGACTGAGAAATCCAACCCGTCCAAGCGGCACCGGGACCGGCTGAACGCGGAGCTGGACCGGCTGGCCAGCCTGCTGCCCTTCCCCCCCGACATCATCTCCAAGCTGGATAAACTCTCCGTTCTGCGCCTAAGCGTCAGCTACCTCAGGGTCAAGAGCTTCTTTCACGGTAAGGCATCTCCTTGCTCCCACCCACCAATAAGCACCAGAGCGTCTCGGGAACAATGAACTCTGGACCTGCTGCGTTGTGGGTACTTGACCTCCACTCACGCACTTTGACCCCGGTGCTGAACTGATCGTCAACGGCACACGACTTCTGCAGCAGTGCTACACAGTGGCCCATCGTCGTTAATAAGAAGGGATATGAAAACGGCAACACCGGACCAGACCCGGTCTGTCAGTAGTGTCAACGTGTGTGTGCATAACTGGCCTTCGAGAGACAATGTGACATGCCGTAGGTCTGAATTGATCTGTCTGCCGTCCTCCTTCTCCCGAGCCTGGAGCTGTGCTCGATTGGTGTGTTGGCGCTGGAGCGGTTGCTTCCAGTTTAGCCGTAGAAGAACAGCTTCCTGCAACTTCTGCATCTGTGCACTGAGGTGGCCAGTTACGTCAACGAGTGTGTGATCATGTGTGTGTTTGTGTAAAGTATCATCTTAAGGGCAATTTAAGGCCTTCTTTAGGTGTATAAACAACCTGTTATGCTTACTTCAGCATAATCTCTCTTAATACTTAATACACTTATCATCAATAATGCCGTAGGGCTTAAATAGCAGCAGAGCATCACCCTGGTAAGAAGACGTCTCAGCGCCGCCTCCCCAGTCATACATAACATTGTGTGTGAGTGGTCAGTGTCACGATCCCTTATAGTGACCACCCCGCAAGTGTCACCTCGATCTTTAATGCACTGTAGATGATACAAGGCCCTATAAAACACTTAAGTGTGTAGAGAGTGTGAGTGTCAGACTGCCTGCACACACACATACTCACATACTAGACATTTATGTAGCATATGGATGTCATGGAACAGGCGTGATCTGATGCCGATATGAATTCATTCCACGTTTTCTCATTCATGTTGACGCTGATATGCAAAATGTACTTAACAAATTGAGAAGTCTTGAAAAATAACAACAACAGCAATACTACTACTACTAATATATTATACAGCACAGCTGTTTTGCACATGCATTTTATTTGTATATGTAACGTATTCTGAATACATTGCTTTTTATGTACTGTAACTGAATGTATTTACATTATTCAGTATTTTGCACAGCCCTGAATATACCTGCCCCATTCGCATGGCAGATTTGCAGGCCAGAGCATTTGGACTGAATTAAATCAAATGAAGATCATCGTCATTTTTCATTTCCTTCCCCTTTCTGTCCTTCCCTCTTGGCAGCTGCACTCATACCGTCGCGGTTTTGCTCGCTCTGGCTCTTCCGCCTCTCTCGCCTCTGATTCGCTCGTCGCGTCGGTTGGCATCCGAGCGGCCCTCAATAATTTATCGGGCACTTCACAAAAACACCCAAAAACATTTTGCGGAGAGCCGCCTCCACAGCACTTCATGTCAAAACAGAGAGAGTGGCTCCAGGCCACGGCACTGACTCTTAAACGCCTGCCTACTTTCAAATGCGCAGACAGATGCAATTTTATCATTAGCGGGGATTGCGAATATTTCTCTGAAAATGCTCCGCCAAGGTCCTTAGCTGGATATTGTTTTGGCTTTAATGGTTTTTGTGTCCATAAAGCTAATTATGGTCTTAACTGAGCACCAGATATGATGATCCAAACAGGCCATGGAAAGCAGAAAATGTTGGAATGAAAGTTTTTTTTTTAACGCCAATAGAGAGGTTGTGATTTTGCGAGTCAATTAGAGTAGAAAGACATTTATTGTCTGCGTATGCATGCTGTGAAAAGTCTAAATGTTTTAAATGTTCTAAATGTTGCCTCAGAACATCTCACATGCCTGAAATCACCACTAGAGGGTCTTTAGAAAATCTATTGAGCCAGGCCACAAAAGCCTGGAGGCCAGGACGCTGGTGGCAGAAGTAAATCAGGTACAAAGTGAGTCACTTAAACCTGTCTGGAGACGCTCAGATTTGTTCACTTCCACCAAAGGACGCTGCTCAGCTCACTCGCGCCGTGCAGCTCTTGCATGGGACAGTAACTGATGTAATGACCTAAATGATGTGCAGCCATGAAACTTGATCCCTAGGTTCACTCTAAATATAAGCAAGTTACCTTAGGCACAGGCCATATATACAGCATGATTGGGATTGTGGCAACTTGATGCATCATTCCCAAGAAGACTCATGGCTCCATGAGCTCAGAAAGGTGCTTCCACTAAGTACTGAGCGAAGGGTCTGAATATTTGTGATGTGACATGTGATGTTTCATTTTTTTTTTTTTATAAATTAGCAAACTATTTTTTGTTTATGCTGTCATTATGGGGTACTGATAGATTCATGAAGAGGGGGAATTAAGTTACATAAAGGCTACAACACGACAAATGCTGTAAATGTAAATGTGTGTGTGTGTGTATGTAGACATACATACATACACGCACACATATATATGTAATAAAGTACGTTAAAGCGTAGGCCTTAACTGCTTGCTTGCAAAGGACTGCTGTGCATGCAGGTTTTTGGGGTCACCATTAGATCAGCTCCAGGGTGTGGAGGCTCATCAGACAATCGAATTACTATATGGTGGCTACCCCTACATTAAAACATGTCAGTGTACAGTGAGCCACGAGCTGGAACTGATACTGGGACTGTGTATTTGTGGTCATGCTGATATTCTGCCCTGATCCTGGGTCAGGCTGGTGATGGTACCAAAATGGAGATACACAGATGAGATGAGACTTTATTAAACACACACAGGACGTTTTACAGTAGAATACCAAAATAATAAGGAGCTGCCTAACGCTCTTCTAGATCAGTGTAATCATGTTTCTGTGATGGAGATATCCTGATCTTGGACAGTTTCATATGGTGATGCTCTGATCTGAAATCGTGATGCTAGGCGTTTATCCTCAGGGTCTTGCTCAGTAATCAACCTGCTGGTTCACGCTCGGCCTGAGCCACTACTGTAATTAATCGGCTCGTTAAATATTTACTCAGCGGTCCGAACCAGCTTTTGTGTTTCCATGCCCATTGTCATTTCATTCTCCTCGGTTTCCGTCAGCCAACTCTTTGAGCACGTCCCTTTAAATATCAATGTCCTCCGAAGACAAATTATTGATGCAGAGTAGTGTGTCCAGTGGCAGCGGAGCTCCTGTACTTTTCATTGTTTTCTCTCTGCAACTTGAACGTCCTGTCCCTTCTTTTGTTGAGCTGGATAAAGCTTGAAATGTATAGGGCAGCTTTGATGAGTTGATTACCCCTCACGACCTTGTCAGACGTAGTTTAAACAGATCATGTAATGCAATTAAGACTTAGCAGCAATTCACGAGTTTCAGAAATCTGTCAATAATAATGCATTCATGAGCAAGTCCACATTATTTCGCCCATACTTTAGTCGATACATTTTGTCAAAAAGATTTTGGTCACACTATTTACTCCATGCTGAGTCTTCAGGCAGCCACAAGTGCTCATTGTCCATTGGGCCTTGAATTTTTTTTTTTGCACCCTCCCGTTATCCGATATTCATCTTGGTCAGGCGTATTAATGTTCAGACAGGGCTGGAAATCAATAGGCTCCGTTATGAATGTCATATGTGAGGGCTCCAGTGGGGTTTGCTAATGAAGAGCAGGCCTCTGTATCTGCCCGAGGCATCTAATCCCCACTAACCTGCTGCAAGCTCCTGATCGCTGCAGGGTAAATCGGAGCGCACGCTATGAAGGCAGGAAGAGCTTTTAGCGCCATGTCCAGTTCTTGGTCCTATGAACAAAGTGTTGGGGGAACATTGGAATATGTGCACCCTTTTGCAATGTAGTTGCCCTTTTTTCAAAAAATGACTTGTTTTTATGCAGAAAATCAGTTTATCTGAAATCAATTTCACTCATTTTTCTAGACGAACTTGTTACCTGTAAATTACGAAAGTAAGATAAGTAAACGTCTGTTGAAAGCGGATTTTCAACCATACTGCTTGAAAAGTACGAAATTTGTTGCTAATATAGTAAATGAAGTTTTATGAAGAGGCAATTTGAAGTGCTACAAAGCACGTTATAGCTGCTACAGATTGGTCAGTAGCATGTTGGTTGCGGCTCATGATCATAATCAGGCGGCTTGTGAAAAAAAAAAGCCCTTTAGTCGCATGCAGCATCCTCACATCCTCACATCCTCACGGTCTGTGTTCAGTGTGAGGGTGATGCATCTCACTCCCAGAAGATCTAGTTTGTCAGGCAAACACCACTGTGGTGCACGCAGTATACTCCCTCAGCTCAGCACAATTTTTTTTTTAATTGTAATTGTCATCTTAGAAATGACCACAGCAAAAGTTGCACAAAAATAGAATTGAAGAGCAATCGGGTGTCCTGTGCTTTACAAATAGAAATACATTTTTCGTCCATGTGTAACCATTTTATTATAAACCAAATGACCTGATGTGTGCGTTGTGCCCAGTTTGGGACCCCACCCTTCAACAGTGGGTCAAAACCTAAGAAATATACAAGCTGAAGGCCGTCAGTTCACAGCTCTTTGCAAAGCGACATCCTGTTGAAAGACCGGAGATGAGTTGTGAAATCTAAACCTGGCACTAGGCAGAGATAAATTGAGGTCTCGGCTGGTGATCCCCACATCTTGAAACTGCCGATACCGCCAGGGCGGGGGCTGGTTCTGTACAGGGACACTCGGCCTCCCCCGAGCAGGGCTCAAATTCCAATAAAGCGATGCTATGAAGACATACAGTCATGTGTCAGTTTTTTTGTGTTCTTTTCCGGTAATATATGCACGCTGAACTACCGCGACGTGAAATTCGATTTGAAGGCTGAGACTGGATAACGCTGGACTGGTCTCGGTTAGAGTGCAAACTGGTGCATTTCCTGTCTTGATTAGATTGAGGTTTGACAGAGGATCATGTGCCTGCAATCTAGAGGGGGAACAGAGACATGTCTCTGTCTCATGAGTGTGTGAGTGTGCTGCTATGCGTATGCATGTCTGTTCGTCTTTTTTTGATTTGGAGAGGGCGAGAGTTTGCCCAACGTCATCTGTTGAGCCTGAGCAGGGCGCGGACCCCCGCTCCGGCCTGTCTGTCACGTGTTCGCTGTCGACTGACACAGATGACACAGACAGTGTGAGCCACTGATCCACCCCGAGCGCCGGCTGTCTCCGAACCACGCGTAATGGACACGCCCTCGGCCCGGGGCGCATTTACACCACAGCCGTCCTTCCACCCCGCTCGCAGTCGCAGCTGAAAACGTGTAAAAGTGCAAGGTCATTCCTATTGTCATACATCAGATTCCCCCAGCCAGTGTATCACGTTTCATGCTTATTTTAAACTTTGGCAGCCACACGTGTTTCAGTGGCTCTAGAAGGTCTGTACACTCCAACCCCAACCAATTAATAATGTCTGCCAATGAGCCTGAGGTTTTCATGCTCTTAAATCTCAGACTGTATCATTTGAAAGTGTTTTGTCCCGGCTTCTGTTCAATCATCAATATGTAAGCCAGTGCAAACAAATCATTTCATTAATAAATAAGAAAACAAGAATCCAACATCTATATTGAAAAAGCGAATGCTCCCCGTGCATTATGTCTGATAAAGTTTTTTTTTTTGTCTGTTTGGTAACACTTTTTAGAATAATGATTTTGGAAAGATCGGTCAAATTGATCATACGGATGTGTGCATGCATTTCCTTTCTTTTCAAAGCATGCCCTTTGTTCAAACTGCGCTCAGCATTGGGGGTGCGTGCCTCGCTCGAGTGTCGGTCTGGAGGTCCATGGCCTGCTGAGGAAATGAACTTGCTCAAGATGCGTCTGCTCTGTCCTTTCCACCAGTCAGCTCTAAATAAGGGCCCAGAATAGGGAAGAGGGCCCGGGAGCTCATCCACGGAAACCTGAGGTCCTTAGATCCACGCACGTCATCTCCACGTCAGTTTACCGGCCGCGTCCGCTTTCGAAAGTTCGCCCGCATGCCACAGGCCGTGTCCTCTCTACCCCACATCGGAAAAAAATCTGCTCAGTCATGGAGAAAGTTGTGGAACTGTGTCCTTGTTACCGCTGCAACTTTTGGGCCTTTGGGCAAGAGTGCACTGGCAACACGCTACGGGCCTTGCGGCCGTGCTCGACAAAGAGGTTTCCAACTCGGTGGCTTAGTGTTTTTGTGTCTTTTTTTTTTGCCATTTGGCTCCTTGGCTGATGGTCATTAAGGGATTAAAAGTAAAACCTACAATGCCGAGCTAATCCTTTCATTTTCGTCAGCAGCACTTTCACTTAACCAAATATGTGCAAATAGATTTCGGTATTTGTTGTTACATCAGGCCGAAGTAAAAGTGATCCGTGCCGCCTCCCCGCATTTCCATATGCCAAAGCTGATCAAGTCATTTCCAGAGAAGTTGCCGGGAGTTGCATCAGCGTGGCTGTCCGTCCTGGATTTATCCTCTTTGCCCGCTCTTCCCCTTTCATGTCTGCTCGAGCCGTGGATGCACCATTTGCTTAGCTAAACCGAGGACCCGGGTTCGGGAATGAAATGCGGATTTGACGGGGGTCGCGTCTGCCGGAGACGACAGCGTCGGCGGCGGAGACGGTGTTTTGCATCACGCTGTCGCGTTGAGTTGCGACGCGCCGAGCGGACGCGTACCTGCGTTGGTTGAAGCCGGTGGCTGTCCCATAATAATGCCGGTTGTTATGATAACAGTAGTGAACCTTTCCTGGAACCAGCGCAGCATAATAAAACCGACTGTACAGACTTGCTGGATGGAGGAGGCTTTATTATTGAGGCATTGTGTCACTGTGTCTGGGCAAATATTAGTCACAAGGGCATTATTTACTGTAGCACATAAATTACACTACACAAGTCAAAAACGTGATATAGCCGTTTGGTATGGAACTTTATTCAATACTCAGTAGTGCGCTCATCAGTCTTGAAAACTCAACCACGGATTGCTAATTGTGTTTAACCTTAAATGATAGAGGTCATCCGATTAGGGCAGAAAAAGAAGCAGCGACAGTCAATTTAATGCACCACTAAAATCGGCACCACTTAAATATTCAAATGTTTAATATTCGGCTTATGTTTAATATCTACTCATTAATGATGAGGTAAATACTTGAAATAAAGTGAGAAGTGGGTGAGTGGATTTGGGCCCAAGTAATATTGAAGGGTTTCCAAATGCATTTAAATTTAGTGTATTTTTTGGTATAGCTGAGAGTCCCTGGTTTAGCGTGAGGGCGTGCAACACTATTTTTATTGTTTCTTTTTTGAATGAATGACTAAAAAAGGTAGGAGAAATTGTAATGAATGGGGTGTGGGGAGGGACAATGGACACAGAGGAAGAGGAAAAATTGTTTTTTTTTCGGACGCAGGGGAAATACTGGGGAAACTGTCCTCTTAGGTGCTGGTGCGTGTCAGCCCAGGCTGCCATACACGGTTGTCCTTTTGTCAGTCTCCACAAGTCCTACGCCTTCGTAGAGATGATGAACGTCCCACTGGTGATCCCTCTCACTCCTGTATAGCATTACATCGGGAAAACACACACTCACGCACAGCACAGGTCAGGACTTCAGGGCAACACGGGAACATGTGGGGAACACCTCGCACTGTGCTCGAACAATCGCTCTGCCCATCAACGCCGCTGCCTGGTAATATTGAAGCCCCAATCACACACCCTCCTCGCCTCGGGTGCACCTTCCAGGGGCTTCCAGGGAAGGCTGAACGTCACAGAAAAATGCACTCATGTTTCTGTGTTGGCTTTTAATCCACCAAGTACTGAGCACCTCCACCCCACTGCACCACACTGTCCAATCATATATCATTTTACATGGTTTTAATGTCATATTTTACCTTTCTCTGGTTGGCATGCCTTGTGCCTTTAAGTAAAATTCCCTCTTGCGCCTGCATGCTCCAGCCATCACAGCTGACTGCCTGTGGCCTGAATGAATATTAATCTGAATTAAATTCCACTACATTACGTGACTCAATTACATAAGACAACTACAATGCAGAGTGGAAATCAAGCATCCATCCATGAACGAGAATAACTTCGGACACTCATTGTGTGCATGAAGAACTAGGAATTCTTTATGTTTGTTGCAGAAACAACATCATTACTTTTTATTTTATCATTTGAAGTGAAAAACACAAACAGAATGAGGCGATAGGCAAGCATGCCACGTCCTGATATCGTCCTCATTAGCCATCGGTATCAGGGGCGTGACACGTCCTTTGTCTCGTCTGGCCTCTCGTGCCACCTCGCCTGAGCGCCTCCATTTCAACAAAGCGCTCCTTCACAAAAGGCCATAAGTGAATTACCCCAGTGCACAGCGGGGGACCCCAGCAGAAAGTGTCACTGTCCACAAGGGCCCGACTGGGAGCGCAGCGTGGGTCGCTGTAGCGCTGGCCCCGGCAGGCCCCATGTGAAGAGGCAAGACCTTTGTTGGCCCAACACTGCAGTTAAGCCACGTCAGTTGAAATCAGAGTCAGGCCGACAGCTTGATGTTGTGAGCAGACAAGCAGAAGCGTTGCACCCGTGTGACCCAAATTAATCTGTGGTGCAAAGAGGTCAGTGCTGCTGAGCGATGGTAATGCAATCAATGGTCATCTAAAATTAGAGCTTTAATATAACAATTAGGAAGTGTGAACTGTGCTGATAAGTTAGACTGATGTTTTGAGCATTTTGAAATGTTTAATATTTTCTTTCATCCTATATATAAATTTGTGAAGTAATATTCCAAATATGCAGAGAAAAAGTGGGTTACAAATGAACAAATGGGTTAATTTTTCAACCCATCTTACAGCACGTACAAAGTTAGAAAGTAGAATATATGTACACAAGACAAAAGTACTTTTTTAGATATATTAAGTAATACCCATGCCAATATCTATTCACCCTCCTTTTATTCTATAATCTGAAGTGCTATTTGTTGTGTTGAATATTGCACTTTGGTCCTGAGGATGTCATTGTCCCACTATATGTCTATGGTTGAGATGACAATAAAGCTCTACCATTACTACTAATAGTACTACTACAATATGTTATTTAAGATTGTAGATTTGTTTGTTCCTAATTATATTTAAGCAAATTTGTGAAACCTGATCCTGTAAACAAATCATGCTGGGATAGCATGGACCATCAGCTGTTCATGAAATAGCAAATGAAATACTTAGAAATTCTGAAAATCAGAAGTCAATGATTTTAGTTAAAGTTATATTAGTGTTAATAGTTGGGGGGATTTTTTTTTTTGTTTTCATATCGTGCTATCATTGTGTCGATGATTATGACTTTAAAACAAATAAACCAATGGTTTTAATACAGTGTCTCTGTATCATAAACTTTTTTTCCTGACACTTACCAAACATGTAATTGCTAGCAAATTCTGTTCATTTGCCAGTGTACCATTTTTGAAAATTAAGCCTTTCCTGCATGCCGGCAGCTGTTGTTTCAACTAAAACAAAAAATTACAAGAAAATAATTGATCAGACTAAATACATGGCAGCAAACCACTTGGCAGTGTTTATATGAGGAGCTCTTATCTGCCACGCAATCCACCAAACTAACGAGCTCTCTTAATTATTTAATGTGTGCCAGAGGAATGACTGCGAATACGATCCGCATATCAGCCGTCAAATAAGAGTAATTGTGAGTAAAAGAATAGGATTGATCGGCTTCTGGAGACGAGCTGGAGTTCTGACTGGGCGAAGGTGAGATTATTACTGTTCCAGTGGGAGCGAGAGGAGGATGGAGGAAAAAAGCAGGGAATCGCTGCTGCAGCGAGCGTTCCAGCCGCATAAGGGAGTAATTGCTGTGAATGAGAAGTGGCAGAGGACAGCTTGTGGGGGTAATGAATGCTCCAGTTCTTCGCTGCCGAGCTCTTTGCGTGACTACTCCTTGGCACGGCCCGGAGGCCCGGAGGCATAATTTGTAACCCAGAAGAAAGGAAGGTATGTCTTAAGCGTTCCACAGTAAACACAGGCACGCCGGCTCTAATGCCACGGGATTCAAGGAGTCGGGGGACTGGCCTGGCAGGTTTTTTTTTTTTATGACATCATGTCACTGGGGGCCCTGCTGGGTGCGATCGCAAGGAGCATTTTAGGCTCCTAATGGTTAAGCGCAAAAAGAAAAATAGACCAATAGACCAATCACTGCTCTACCAAGGACACCACAGCAGTAGTAGTAGTTGCAGATTCTAAGTGAAAAAAAATGAGCAAGACCAATAAATATATAAAAATAAAATGCATAAAAGTGACATGAAAACAATGCATGAATGCAAGGTGCAACACAGGCAACAAGAGCTGCATTAGTTAGCTGCCTAGGATGAATACAGTGGCATTGTTTTGCAAAAGAGAAAAGGGGATGAATGTGTGAGGGAACGAACTCCCCTGCTGCTCTGAGTGAACATGTGTGCAGTTTAATTCATGTAAGACGCACATGGAAGATCTTAATGAAACTTTTTTCTTCTGGCTGTTTCGCCTGATTAATTAATTGATGCAAATAAACAGATTTATGAAGGGAAATAGATTTTGTGAAACTAGATGCTAGATCAGTAGGATACAATTTGTCTAATTGTTAAGCCTTATACAATATAGAGTTTCTCTTGCTGACTTTCATTCACTGTGGTGAGCCAAGCATGTTGAGAATTCTCTGAAGTAGTAAAGACTATTTACTCAAAAAGCAGAATGGAGCCAATTAATTTTGGTAATTTTCAGACTACTGAAATAAATGGGATAAAGCGATATTATATTAGTAATGAATGAATGACTGCACAAAATTTTTTCACCAGTCCCAATAAAACATATTTTGGATCACTATAATTAGGAGTTCAATTCAGTCAAACTCATTTGTTACCAAATGCCACTGACTTGAAATTAATAGCATGACCTAACTGGACCCAGGTTCTCATGCTCTCATGTCATGTTGGGCCAACTGACCAGCTGCCAACAGCGACTGATCCCAAAATGATTTAGACCAAAAAACCTTTAGTTCCTCTGTTTACAGTGCTGTGTCCATATCTGTCTTTTTAGGTTTAGGTTCAGCCTCAGAAATATGCAGAGATGAAGCAGCTCAGCATTAATCCTCCTTCTCCTGTAAAGTTATAAACGTAAACTTTCAGCTCCAAATGTGCATCATTAGCTGTTGTTCAATGTGATGGTTGTTTCAATTAATTAAGCAGTACCATCGCCTTTCTTGACCTTGGAAGGGGTCAGAAACACACTTCCCTGTCCCATAATATCTACTAAAATCTTGTGCAAACATTGTAGTATTTACAATAAGAGGCTTCCATAGATATCATATGAATTTGGTCATAAGTTGTCCCAAGATGTTCATTTAGGAGGGAAACAAATATTATAATTTAATACATCAAAAGGTAAACAAAATTAGTTTGAGCATGCTAAGAAGTATAACATCTTCTTCAAACCCTTCAGCTTTTTAAAATCTGTCTGAGAAATGACAGAAATGGTGAGAACTACAGTACAGGCCAAAAGTTTGCACACACATTCTCATTCAATGTTTTCTTTATTTTCATGACCATTTACATTGGTAGATTCTCTTAACAAAAGGGTGAAGGGTGAAATAACTGAAAACATATTTTATATTCTAGTTTCTTCAAAATAGCCACCCTTTGCTCTGATTACTGCTTTGCACACTCTTAGCATTCTCTCAATGAGCTTCAAGAGGTCGTCACCTGAAATGCTTTTCCAACAGTCTTGAAGGAGTTCCCAGAGGTGTTTAGCACTTTTTGGTCACTTTGCCTTCACTCTGCGGTCCAGCTCACCCCAAACCATCTCGATTGGGTTCGATCCGCGATTCAGATAAATTTGCGGGCACTAGCCAACTTCCCTTAGATTGACAAAGTTCTGTGGATGCAGAATGAAATGTCTCTACCTTAAAGAACTCAACTTTCAGACAAATTCACCTGCATGACTGAGAATCTTCACAGATGTACTGTATGTAGTAAGCACTTTGAGTCCTTGAATGAACAAAGAAAACTGGAAACTGGACAGTTGCCATGGAAAACCGATGACAAAAAAATTTACTTTTTGGACCATTGATCTTCATGGATGTGCCTGTGCATAGCATAAATGCATAATATTTAGGTATTTAATGACCCGCATGCAGAGGTGTTACTACTATTACAACCAGCAAAGGCAGCCTCTCCTCTTTCTCTCAGATTTGTTTCTCTCCCCCTCTCTCGTTTCTATAAAAAAAAAAAAACGACCTTACAGTACGTAATGGAGAGGATCTCCACACGCATGCGGCGGTGATGTGCAAACGTGGAATTCAATGCGAGGCTCTGTTTACACTGCCTGGAGTATCATGTTTAAATTGGCTGGCGCGGGAGCAGTATGTTACACTCATGTTCGGCAGCTGCTGCAGCCTCGCTCCCGTATCGGCCTTACGGGTTGCGTGCGGAGCAGGGAAATTCTCCGCGCTAATAGCACAAGTGTTTGTTTTCACCAGATACCCAAGGTTTAAATATGCATCACCCCATTGGGCCCTGTGCATCTTCCCCTACACAGATGTGAGTACCAGAGTACTAGATTTGATGGTTCCCTGCAGTTATTTCTGTGTTTTGTTTTTTGTAGTTGGAGTTGATAGGAATTTTATTTGAATCGTCCATTTCAAATTTGCTCTTTTTTTTTTTCTAGTTTTGGTCACTGAGGATTTGGAACCTTATGAATATTCTGTATTTATAATCTAACCTTTACACTCAAATCCACTGAACCGATGTTCGACAAAGGTGGAGATTCCAGGATGAGAAATAAGTAAAAAAATCCAGACCAACCGATATAGAAGCTGCCCCTGTCATGGGCCCACTATAATTGGCTATATAAATTTACATTTTCTGTTCCAGAAATGTCCACATCTGAAGCCAAGGGGGTTAATTCCTCTGCTCTGGTTTGTTTCCGATGTTAAGCAACTAAGGGTAATAGTATGCAACCGTAGTGGCAGGATCACTATAAACTATCCAATCAGCAAACGCTCCAAAAATACATTTGAATGGTGCTTTATAAATACTTTTCCTGCCCATAATGGCCTCACTATGCCTGCTGCACACGCACACACAAACACCCACACAGACAGAAATTTAAGGTCACTGTATGCCACCATTTCACAAACATGACTAAGCAACCTAGTCAAGGCCGGCTGTTCCAACTTCAGCTGAAGAGATGCACTGCCTTTTGAAGTAGCATCATCCCCGTTATTAGATAAATACAGCCTGTCTACAGCCCCGGCAGCTCAAAGGGCACATTCATAAAGATGCAGCCTGCCTCTGAGTGGGCAATTGGATCTCCAGGATACTCAAGTCTTCTCACGCAATGTTGAGTAAACAGTGGGGAGATGACCTTGAAAGTCATAAATTAGTTAATTTTAACTCTGTGCCTTGTCACATGCCTTGAAAATACATAAAGTTCAAACAACTAAAAGTTCTTCTTTTTTTCTTTTTTTTTGCATATTTAAAAATATGTTGTCATTATACAACTTGAAAATGACACATTTTTGATCATGCATTGCATGTAATCTCAATTAAACCTAAAACAATTACTTCACTGACTTGACTTGCAGCATATAAAAAGAAAAGGTCTTGTAATAACTTCCAGTAACATAGAAAAATTACATTATTTTCATATATGCCACATTAAGCTAGCAGTTTTAGCTTGGCATATGGCAAGAAAATATTTTTTACGGACTATTTATGCAACAGATCAATCAAAACATTTACAGCTTTTTTTTTACCATCACAAAACAACATGTTGGGAAACATACAGTTTATTTACCATTATTTACCTTTAGTTACCAGAAATAGAGCATTTGTTGTCTATTGGTGATAAAAGAGTTACTTCTTACTTTTCAAACAGTCAGTCCTGCAGATAACTGCATGGCAACTTTTGCAACCATGACAAGAGAGATGTATGAAATTAAATGTATGTTTTTTTTCTCCAACACTAATGAAAATTAAGCAAGACAGATATTCTACCATTCTTAGAGTCACTCCATAAATACATTTCAGCAGAACAGCATTCATAATATTTATACACGTGACAATACTGGTTTATCAGTCAACAGTCAGCATCAAAAGATTTTCACCAACGCTTTCAAATAAACAAAGTCAAATTAGTTTGGAATGGTGAAAGAGATGTTGGCTCGTCTCCCAAAACATGCATATTGATGTGAAGTTGGCACACACTAGTCGCTACTGTACTGTACAGAGAAGCTGTGGATATATTATACACTGACACACACACACACACACACACACACACACACACACGATGCTCGGTCTGATAAGACAAGTCGGCTGTAATTTGCACTTCTGACAGCACCTTCACCGTAATTGTGCCGGCTTACACCAACGGCTACAATGTCAAGTCAACACCCTGCCCCAAAGGATCTGGCAAACGCTGCTCTGTCACACCTGAAGCACACGTGCACACTCACAGACACACACTACTGAATAACACACGGCTATAGTGAACATTATTGATAACGTCTTGTATCTTGGGACTAATTCTGAACTGAGTTCATGAAAGCTTCTTTGGTAGCTAGTTGCATTCACATTACATTTACATTTACAGCATTTATCAGACGCCCTTATCCAGAGCGACTTACAATCAGTAGTTACAGGGACAGTCCCCCTGGAGCAACTTAGGGTTAAGTGTCTTGCTCAGGGACACAATGGTAGTAAGTGGGATTTGAACCTGGGTCTTCTGGTTCATAGGCGAGTGTGTTACCCACTAGGCTACTACCACCCCACCCCAGCGTAAATGCACAGAATTGAAAAGACTTCATAGGTGAGAGTAGGCTTTGCATTGCTCGAGCAGGTGTGTTAGATGCATTGTGTGACACACACACAGCGGAGGAAGTGACTCATGAGGCCTTGGGCATTGTTTAGGACACACAATTGAAAAGCAGCCACAAGCTTTGTCCAATCGGGATGTACAGGAAGTCCGTAGCGTCCACTTTCCCGCCCTGCCGCACAGTCTCCCCCTCTCATTACTACACAACTATAACATCTTCTTTCATGTCACATGCACAAAATACTTTAGTTGGCATCAAATGTGTTTTAGAATTAAGTGGCTCCGCGTTAAATTCGTCCGGCTGTTGACAAAACCGTACCGGGCGATAATGTGTTGTTCCGCAAAACCCCCGCACACTTGCACTTCTCTCTTTTTTTTTTTTTTTTCATTTTCCCTCAGTGAGTCAGACTCTGGATCGATGAAAACCTCTTACCAGCGCTTCCAAGTAGCAAGGCTGTATTTACAAAGATCTTTTTTTCTTCTTCTTCTTCTTTCTGTTTTTTTTTTGCTCCACCGAGCCACTTGCGTGCGACGGTTTGATCAGCAACCGCAGGGGGCTGGATATCTGTTGCCAAGTGTGGCAGTGTGATGTGGTTAAAAACACGCTGAAAAGGTGCAGGCCGAAGTCTCAAAAAAATGTAATGCAAATGCCACGGAAGCCACTTCTGTTAACCAAAACAATTGGCGCGCCAATTGTCCTGCATCGGAGCATAATGTCACTGGCCCGTGCACGCCGGGACTGGACAAATGAAAATGTTTGGCTTTCATTTTTGCTGCGTTTAAGGAAACAGAAAATGGCATCTGAGAGGGGTTCGTGCGGACGAGCCGTTAAAATGATAGCATGCTTCAAGCAAAACCAGCCACTTGCATGGTGCAAGCTCTACGTTGTAGATATTTATTTCCCTCCCCGGATTTTCAGGGTCAAGGGTTTTGGATTTAATTAGGTGACTTCATTCGCCCATATGTGACACTGGCCACGGTGTCTGTGCGCAAGAGCTTCCAAAATGGCAATGGCGAATTAAATTTACAACAGGCCTACCTCACTTTCTGCAGCTCAAACCTATTCAGATGAGCAGTGGTTTGGTTTTGAGGCTTTGAGCGAAGGGCCTGACAGCCTCCCAAACAGAAGAAGCCCAGACAAACAAATGAATGGCGTGCCCATAATGCCCAGCTTTGTTGCTGCCCCGTAGGAATGCCCGAATTCCAGACGGTCATTAGCATGTCATGGCCCCGTCCAAAACGAGAGTCAAAATGCCCCTGTCTTCGCACGAGAGCCCTGCCGTCGTCTCAGAGGGCTAATTTACTCCCACACCGGCGGGCACTGACACCGTCACACAAGTGGAAAGAGAGGTGACCGGCACCGGCAGGCAGGTTTAGGCGGTTTATCTCAGACCACCACTCTGTGTGGGTGTTTGTGCGTGTGTCTCGTCCTCCTTTCGAACATTTTGTCATTTTAGAAGTAAAATCTGGCTAGAGTCATATCGCATCCATGTCTGTACCACAAGCTGCCAGAAAGTTGAGACTCCAGTAGACTTTTAAGAACAACACAAATACACTGATGATATTTAGTTTCAATCTGTTACCATTAACACGTTAAAGTGTAACTCAAGTATGTATGTAGTTTTTGATTGCAATGCATGCGTCATATTAAATATTTTTACTTTTGCAGAAAGACTTTTTTACTTTTTTTGTAGAGTCTCAGAGCGTTGTGAACTGTGGCTGAATGCTGCCTGTCTGTGGTAAGCGCCGTGCCGGAAAGGGTGCCGTGTCCCTTTAAGAGTCTCCTGCTGTCGTAGTGGTGGAGAGCAGCCCAGCAGGCGGGGGATTGCGTGACTGCAGCAGACTCGGCTCTGACCTCAGAGAAGTGGTTATGAAAACGATCTGTTGAACACACAGTGGAGGAGACCAGGCCTGCAGAAATGAGCGCGCTTCCTCCCTCTCTCTCTCTCTCGCTCTCTCTCTCTCCTCACACACAGACACACACACACGCACACAGTCCATATGCGTACCCAGTACACACACTTCCACACAGCGTGGCCCAGTGGTGCGCACACACAAATCCTGTAAAAGTAGGCAAGTGGAGGAGCACAGCATGGGACAGAAAACACCTGATCTTTATCCCACTGCTTTTGTAGCCTCTGTCTATCGAGGCAACGGAAATACAGAGAATTCTAAAGTAAAAATAGATATTGTGCGTTGGTGAACAAAATGGGATGGAAAAAAAACATAAGCTTCTTTTTTATGTCAGCGGGAGCACACTGACTCGATCCAATTGTCCGAATCAAGCAATTTGGTCCATTTGGTCATATTCCCATATTTGCCGTTGGTTCTATTTTGCTCTTGGAAATGACAGAGAAAGGTGTGATAATAAATACACCCTATGCCTAGGTAACACATTTAATAAAAAAAAAGGTAAAAGAAAATAGTGAACAGAGTAAAGATAGGCTGAAATTGACATGTGTGTCATTGGAATTCCAAAAAGTCTGTTTTACACAATATCTGCTGTTAAGACGATCGGCTATTTCCAAACGGGCTAAGTGCATGGGGCTAGTTTGCTAATTTAAGGTCATGATTTACCTTCATCTGTATTTTAAAGAGGAGAAGCTAACTTTCCTTTTGTTGTGTGTTATTCTTTCTGTCAGGCAGAACAGAGTTTAAAATGGGATTGACAGCTCTTACGCACGCTACTTCCTCATTCTCAATGAATTAATCCTGGGCCCTTCAGTGCCTCACATGCACATACACCATTAAAGATCGCCTTTCTTCCTTGTTTTATCTATGTATTTATTGAAATCCTGAGGACACCTTTGACCTTACACTAGCAAACACTAGCAGCTAGCAGCTTAGCACGTAGCCCCTGTTTGAAAACAGATAACTTAAAATGGCAGTTTTTGGCAGAGTACTCAATTATGTGTCTGTGCTGTATTCATGGCTCTAAATCCATTTGCAGATGGTAATTAGAAAACATTTGAATCTACTGGCGTAACAGAGTGTGCGAGATGATGCTTTCCCAGAGAGCTCAAGCGGGACACTGTGGAGGACAGACGTCGAACGGTGGAAACAAGCTTGCAAATGTCCTGCTTGGGAAACGGGGCAGCTATGATGAGCAGTGCATGCTGGGAGAGCGCGGTTAACGGGAAAGACTGTAGAATGGCACAGACTGTGATAGGGTAGGGAGGGCACCAGTGGGAGGGAGTGAGTCAGCGCAGGATGGAGACAACAGCATGCGATGGGCCCGCGATCCGACAGATACCCCGGCAGGCCTCGGTGCCGCCGCCGCATCCCCTGTGCGGCTCCAGCATCGAAACAATTACAGCTCAACTCCAGCGCGGCAAGACGAGCGGACTTTTCCGCTCGTTCTGCGAGTGCAGTGCGCCGGAAACGATGCGTTTCGCCCAGAGAGCGACTCCGGCGGCCATCCGGTCAACACGCTGCTCCCTCAGAGATTACTGCAGATATCCAGGCAGAAACACCTCTTTATTTGCATTTGTTTGTGTGAATCGAACAGTTACCCATTTTTCACAGCCATTTTGACCCCCGTCCTGCAGTCATGGTTCACACCACTTTTTGATTTTAGCCCTTAGTTGTGGTGTTGGCCTATCAGGGCACCGAAGCCTTACGAAAAAAACCTGACAAATAAACACATTCATAACAGCTGTATGCTGCAAGCAGCAGCCGCTCTGGGAATATAACCACATAAATCTGAATGGCAGCCATTTATCAGGGCTAATAAAAGCACCAGCAGGACATATGGAAAAACTTTGGTCATGAAGGGGACAACTGTCTGCGCCTAGGTACACAAAAGGGACATTTCATCTTCTTTATTATCCAGGAAGGTACAAACAGTCACTTAACCATGTTCTTTCTTTAAAAAAAAAATATGTTTAAAGTTAATTGGTTTCAGGAAGGATGCCACTGCTAATAAAGTTCTGAACCTCTGGACAAGATTAAATAATGAACAACAGAGATAAGGGCGTCAAATCTGAGCCTGAGCAGCCTCTCCCAACTCCATTATAGGCAGAGAATGTAAAATAGCACTCTCTTGCTTGTCCTCATATGGGCAGTCATTTCAATTTTAATATTTTAATTAGGACATAGAGGTTGTTACATAAACAATTAACACAATAAGCCCATGTGGAGCAAAATTCTTACTGAAATACTGCCACTTACTTGTCATGAAGCCAGTGGTTCAAATGCCATTTACTACCAGTGTGGCCCTTAAAAGACAGAGCTTTAGGCCATGGAGTTCTCTTCACTGTCGGACTGTGGTGCTTAAGGCCGTGGCTTCCCTGCCTGTGTCTGTGCATTGGTTTCCTAGCCCATGGGGCTTGTGGAACTAACCTGTGGCCACCTCACCTGTGGACATTCTATAAAATCATTTTATGACTCTTTTCTTTTAAAAGAGTAGCACCCGTGAGTTATTTTTTATTTATTTATATTTGCTGTTTGGGTGGACTTCTAGGTTTCTTTTACTTACAAAAGTTTCTTTTATTACACCTAAAACCCAAACTCAAAGACACATCATAAAACTTAAAGGATTTACATGCCCAATTCCCATAGTGCAACTCCCCTGCAGCTTTCTTTTCTTTGACTTTATGGTTTGGGTTGATATATGAGGCACTGAGCTCATCTTGGCCTCAATATTTTGGGAATCAAGATGTTCAAAGAACAATGATAGGAAGTGTTGTCCCAGTGGGCTTTGTTTTTCTCTGTACAGTTCTTCACAACAACTCTGCTTGGGCTCCACTGGTCACCAGTATCATTGTCTTCAGTAATTTACATTTTTAGATGCACTATTGTAATACTGTGTAATATTATTTGTTCTCTTAATGCAAAAAGGTATATCTTCCACCCCAATAAAGTATTAACTGTATAAATTAACATCCTTTCAGAAGAATGTGATTCATTCCACAGGCCAATACACAGGCCACTGTAAAGACGCACATTAGGATGTGTCCACCAGATTTCCTGCCCCTGTAATGAAGCCTTGCTCTACAGGTCTAATAAATAGAACACGGGACCCTGTGAGGCAGAGTATATTTTCACAGAACTAATAGTTTATCCTCAATAACATCAATAACATAGGCGACTCCCCCAAAACCAAACAAATTACAACCTGAAATCATCTGGCACAATGTCTCATTAACATTAATTAAAAGAAAAGGTTTTAATGGCCTTTAAAGTTGTGTTCATGCAGAAACTTTTCATCGAACTTGGGAATGATATGAACCAAACGGCCCCATGGCAGCAAAGAGCACTATCTGGCACCTTCCTCTCAGTGAAATCAGACTGTCAGCGCCGGCGCTGTACACTTCTTCCCTCCTTCAGGCCCCAGGCACCTTTTCGTCTGAAGACCTCTGTTGTGTTGCTTGTGTTGGCACCGGAGCATTTAATCATGGGACAAAAGACGGGAACATTCACAGGTTTCTCAGGGGTGTTTTTTTATAGGTTCTGGAACGGCCAATTACAGCAGTGTCTGGCACCCGTCGCATTGCTGTCTTCACTTTCCTCCATCAGTGCTGACCTGGGGTAGGGATGGGTTCAAAGACTGCAGGAATGGTTTGGCGGTTCTGGGCATTGGTTCTGTATATGGTTCTGTTGCCAGAACCATAAAGAGACTTTGTTGGGATTAATATTCAGTTTTCCTGAGTCTCGAGTTTTAGCCAAACACACAAAGAGCAATATTTCCCTGGGGCGTTCTAAAACATAGTGCATAGTCACATTCATTAGTACAACGATCAGAACGCTTCAATTCTGGCTGTCAGAAATAGTGTTGGGTGGGTAGTTCCTTCTGTGCAAGATGCAGATAACTAGCAAGCAGCCACTTCTGTTTATTTAGATGATGTTACATTAACAAACATTCCCTGTGACTTACGTTGTTTTTAGGCCAGTGAAAATAGGGCCCCAAACGGCTCTTTCTTTGACAGGGGACTTTCTTTCAGACATAATTGCAGCCACACACAGTCACAGTACAAAAATATCCTTTAGAAGTTGGGCAGAAGCAGGTGTGGACTTGTCATTCACTGGCAATTACGTGTGTTTTTTCTCCATTGATTGAGATGTAATGGCTCCTTTCCTTACTGCCAAGCCGGACGTGTTCTTCAGAGATCACTCACTGGAGCTTCCATGAGCTTTTCCTCAAAAAATCCCCCCCCCCCCCCCCAAAAAAAAAATCCAATTACATTGTCATGGCATTTATAGGCTGTGCAGTTTTTTACTATTTTTCATGTGGGAATGAAACAAATCAAAACTGAACATTTACATTTACAGCATTTATCAGACGCCCTTATCCAGAGCGACTTACAATCAGTAGTTACAGGGACAGTCCCCCTGGAGCAACTTAGGGTTAAGTGTCTTGCTCAGGGACACAATGGTAGTAAGTGGGATTCGAACCCGGGTCTTCTGGTTCATAGGCGAGTGTGTTACCCACTAGGCTACTACCACCCTGAACACTACTTGCTTGGGATAAAAACAAAAAATCAGAGATAAAAGTAAATTTAGCCACACAAAGACGCTTTAGTTAAATCCCAAGGATGCATCAGGCCTTGGTGGGATGGCCGGACTGGTAGGTTTGCATCGGATTGGGGGGTTAGAAGGGAGGGCAGGTTGCCAGCTGCACACACAGCTGCAAAGTAGGAGTGGACCTAAAGTCTCCGCCCCCCTGCACGCCATGCCCCGGGAATCCGTGCAGTTTCAGGATTTGCCTAGCACGCTCTGGGAATCCCAGAGCTGTAACCTCCAACCCCTCCCACCTGGCCACCTCCCTCACAACCCCCCGATATAAAGCTGTCACAGCTAACACAGATCAGGTGTAATCACATTGTCTCTCTCTCTCTCTCTCTCTCTCACTCTCACACACACACACACACACACACACACACACTCAAAGATACCACCTGCATGCTTAAGCTAGCACTATGTGTGTGTTGTGTGGGATGTCATGAATCTCTTTACTCTTAATCTTTTTTTTTAACCCTCACTGCCATCAATCTCTGTGGCTCACACACTCGACACAGCACCTACCCAGCTCTGAAATGCTTTCGGTGTAGACCTGCTGCTTTGACCTTCAAAGGGATGATATGGTCACACAGCGGTGGGGTATATGCAGTGTTATTCCCACCATGCAGCTGGAAGGTTCTAGCTGAACTAACACACATAATCAAATAGGGGAAAGTGTGTAACATCCCTTGGATTCTCCTTCAGAACTAGTGGGTAACACACTCACCTATGAATCAGAAGACCACAAAGTCATGGGTTCAAACCCCTCTTACTACCCTTGTGTCCCTGAGCAAGACACTTAACCCTGAGTGTCTCCAGGGGGGGACTGTCCCTATAACTACTGATTGTAAGTCGCCCTGGATAAGGGCATCTGATAAATGTCAAAAATGTAAATGTTGCCTACACATGGCGGCTTTCGGTATATGTATGTCCTTCAGAGCAAGAACCATCGTCAAAGCAAATTTGACATGAAGTTCTGTAGGTCCAGTCAAATACATTTATGCTCAGTACAGGGTTTTGTTCAGTCCAGCTGTTTCCTGCATTTTATGATCATCAGTAAATCCATTAGTGGTGGTTGACAACATTTAACATGGAGCCATTTGCAAAATCTAGAGGCTAAATGTCACTCCATGCTCTACAAGCAGTGATGTTGTGTTGGACCTCCATCTCTCTCTTTTTTTCTCAATGGGGAAGAAGGGCTCCTTGAGCCTGATCCCTTAAAGCAAGGGCCATACGCTGCCCATATGGAGTCAGGAGTGAGTCGGGGCTGAGCCTACTTTACTAAGACCTTTCCGTAGTCCAGTTGGGTCCACCAAAGGCCACAGTGAAATCTGACCAGGCCAGCCAAATGGGGACCAACATCTGGACCTTTCCCATGAAGGTGTTGTTCTTCATCTTTCTTTCTCTGTCACACGTCTTATGTGGAGCCATGAGGCTCATTGAGGGCTTATGGTTTTAGTCTGTGTGCTTTATAGTTCTTACTGTGATCTTCTGGACTCATTTTTTTGCTTTACATATCCTGGGACAGTAAGTAGACTCATACGTTAGCATACAGCATGCTCTGGTATAAATAATGTTCTCCACAGATATTTATGTTACTGTTCTCTTGCCATGTTCACCATTACCTTAGCTGTCATTTTCACATTCTTTCCTAATTGAGGACGCCCAGATTATTTTTTTTATTTATCACAGACATACATCTGTATAGCTCCAGTAGGTCAGTACTTACTTACCATTTCTGCAACCAATATAATCCAAAGTCATCCTTAGGCAAAATCTGACAATAGAATATTGACAATTAGGGTTGCACATGTGGGGGATAATGGGCAAGTGTGTCTAATATTTAATATCATATGACAACTTCATATGCTTCATAACTGATACATTGTGTGCCAGGTTGTTATCTGTTACTTGCGGCTGTAATATCTAATCATTCCCCAAAACAAAATTACATATGTTGACCACATAGGTTGTTCTGGCTTTAAAGACAAGCGAGTTAAAGATATGCGCAATCATGTTTTTGCTCAGTCTGTCTATGACATTTCAGCGGGTTTAAATAATGAAACTCTGGATCTTATGGGTTTTTGTGGTCATAGCTCGAGGAGCTTCAGCGCTGCACATCGGAGACTCAAAACCCGAACATCAGCGGTCCCAGATGTGGGTCGTTTTAAGCCTTCGATGCTGCGCTGCAGCATATAAAGCAAGGGCCACAGCAGAGGTGGAACCTAATCAGTCAGTAAAGGTCCGGGGGACCACACACAGCGCTGCAAACAGACAAGCGCACAGCTGAGCGAAGGGGGACGCGAGCAGCTGCGCGATCCTCATTTTGGTAGCATAATTAAAGGAGCTGGGCCCACTGAAGTGCCACTCTTTTCAGACGCCCTAATCCAGAGCGATTTACAATCAGTAGTTACAGGGACAGTCTCCCCTGGAGCAACTTAGGGTTAAGTGTCTTGCTCAGGGACACAATGGTAGTAAGTGGGATTTGAACCCGGGTCTTCTGGTTCATAGGCGAGTGTGTTACCCATTAGGCTACTACCACTAGGCTACTTTTGTTTCTAATTGTGCAGTTTTGCACTGATATATGCAGTTTTATGCTGAAGGCTGTTTTGTAGACAAGGTTGCCAAGTTCCTTGAAGACTGAAGTGTGGAGGATCTTGCACCTTTAGATTATTGGACAAGTCCTGCCTTTGACCTTCAATACAGCAACAAGGTTTTGTGTGTGTGTGTGTGCATTATGAACTCTCTTGGTAGAACAGGTGATGGGACCCTTCTTTCCCCAACAGGCCTTGACAGATCTGTTGAGATATTTTGCACATGTGCTTTTGCTTTGCTGGTGGACGTATCCCAGTCCACCCAACTGCTAAAATCAGAGAGGAGATGGTGAACCGCGCAGCCTATCACAGCCTCAGGTGCGTACACACATCCCTGACCAAGTCAAACAAACCAGCATGGATCCAGCTCGCTGTTACGGAGGGTTGCGTGAGTGGCTCACAGTGACAGAAGGGGTGTTTTCATATGGCTAATACTTTGTGAAATCAGCAGTGTTCTCTGCCTCTGCAAACATACTGAAGTCATTTGAGAGAAATTCCTGTGGCTGTGTCATAAATCAAACTTCTGCTGCTTAGGAAACGGGGGAGGAAATAGGCACACAGCGATGTACAGAGTGATTCACTGAAGACATACATATTTGTACTTAATATATAAGGAACCTTAAGACATTCTGAGGTTCAGCTCCATTAACCTTACACCACTGCAAGATTTAAAAAATAGATTTTGCATAATATGAATTGCTCTGAAAGCCATAATTAGTCAGCATCAAATCCATCTGGCATGCAAAATTATACAGCAAAAGTTATTTATCTTATGTTAATTTTACTTAAGAGACATAGTGATGTCATATTTATATATTTCTGCAAAATGTTTCCTGGACAAGAGAGCCTTTTTCATATTTATTTCAATTGTAGTGATGAATAACCTATATTAAATATCCTATTGATTTACATATGAATTATTGTAAAAAAAAAAAAGAAGAAGAAAAAAAAAGAATATCTATTAAGCCATTTGTATTATTTAAATATGTCAGAAATAAATAAATTAAATATGTCATGTTTTTAAATAAGACTGTTAAGTGGTGAAAATAAACAAAACAATTTTAAATGCTTAATTTTACTTAATTATAAATTTTTCTCATCTTCTCATCAACTTTTTCAAATCTTCCCTGTATTTTTCCATCCCTGTAGTTATGACTCATACGGCCATCAAATCAGTGATAAAAGCATTACTTCACAACAGCAGGCTTTTGTCACATAATGACACTGAATGGACGATTGTGTCCCACCAGTGGGACGCAGTGTGTCCCCTAGGCAGTTCAGGGCACACAACCAAGTGGTTCTGCCCAGTGCTGGGCTCGGTTCCAGAGAGGCAAGCCGCAGTGTTTGACTGCCTGCAAGCCACCGAAACCTGTTTATTTGGTCAGAACACTTTAAGAAGTTCATTACGGACCTGACGATAATTACCACTGGTGGAAAAGTTTGTTGTGAATTAGTCCACACGTGCCACTTATCCAGTTTCCCTGCTTTTTGATCCCTCATGCAACAGGGATATCTCAAGCAGGATGTCCTGATGACTTCAAAGGCCCAAATCCTCTGCTGATGTAATGGCCTCCTTTATTCTACCTTAACGCAGGTTTTTTTATGAGGTGTCATGTTTTAAGTAATTTCTGTTTCTGTTTCAAGGTTAATCTGCTGTCCCTCAGTGGTTCAGTCTGACAGACTGGTTGATGAATTATTATTTGGACATTTTGCAGTTTGTCTCTGCTTTTTTGTCCAGTACATCCCTTCCCTTCCGTCACTGCTGTTTCATGTCATGTTATATCATTATTTAATCATAGCAAGAAAAACAATAATGTGCATGTATACAGGTTTCACAACTGTTTGTCTCAGAATATATCAACTTCAGAATGTAAATTGTGCAATCGGCATGGCTTAGTTCTTTTTTATGACCATGCATGGGATTTCTTATACTTTGTGCTGTTTTATTTTCATATGATCTTGTGATTTAAAGTCACGGTGCACCTGCAGCGGGGTCTCAGGGGCTTGAGAAATATCCTCCTCCCCGCCAGTTGAGTTCAAGATTAGGAGTGATTGGATTGCAGGCCGAGCACAATATATATATATATATAAAAAAAGAAACGTTTGAAGCATCTAACTGTTGCCAGAAAAACTGAGGGCTTTATTGAATACTGAAGATAATTACAGCATTTACCATTGTGAGGGAAGGGGGTAGAAGGGCGCCCAGGCCAAAAGCAGTTGGAAGCTGAATGGCCGCCAGCTTTCCAAGGGCCCTTTCCGTGTCAGTAGCTGCCGGTGGGTCATCGCCTTGCCAGCTCAAGGTCGGCCGACTTTTCATCTGCTTCCCTCCCTCTTCAGGATACAGCTGTGCAGGCCAGGCCACATACAAAAGCGTTGGCGGCCCGGGCCTGCAGAGCCGCGGCTCCGACACATACCTCCGTGACTCATCTGGGGACTCAAGCCCGTTTCTGCCAGTGGCATATTCCAAATAACACTGCACTTCTGCTGCTCTGCCTAGTCGCGGTAATCCACGCAAACAAACAGCAATGCACCGCTGTCCAGAACTAAAGGACCGGCAGAGGTAGACTCAGCGTGCACGACGTGGCAGCCTTCCACACATTCTAAAGCTTTCCATCTCCCAGACAGACGTCAACAATAACAAACACAGAGAAAGCAATATGCCGAGGCTTCAGATGTAATAGTTTTGCGCTGTATTCATAACTGAATATCCACTGCCTACGCCATGCTGTCTGGCACGGCTACTAACGGATGGTGCTTCAAGATGTGAGCATTAAAGTGATGGCAGATTCCCCCGAGGCTTTCGTGCAAAGGCCAAGGGCTCGGGGTAAGTGGATGTAGGATTCGATCCCTGGACCACACTGTAATGAGATCATCACATGGCGTGGTGGGATTGGGACTTGGCCACTCAGAGACATAAGAAACGCATGGAGTAGAAAAACTACAGTTAGCGACCATTAGTAAACTAGCATCACTAGCATAGAATTGTTTAAATAAGGGG
Organism: Denticeps clupeoides; assembly: GCF_900700375.1. Classification (NCBI taxonomy): domain Eukaryota; kingdom Metazoa; phylum Chordata; class Actinopteri; order Clupeiformes; family Denticipitidae; genus Denticeps; species Denticeps clupeoides. The sequence continues at coordinate 26,243,716 of NC_041708.1, read as the reverse complement.
GAATGGCCCATATTCAGTAGCCCAAATTGACCCATTTTAGACACAACACAGCTTTAGAATCTATTCTGTGTACTATTTGACAAAAAATAGATACCAGAGATAAATTTAACTTGTTTAGATAGCTAGTGTACTGTGGTGGTAGACCTACTTGGAACTGCAAGAATGTTTTTGACCCTTGGTCTGTCTTTCCCAAAAAAAAACAAAATTTGGCCACATTCATTTGCAAGAAAGAGACCATTTCTGTTGCACAGATATGATTCCAAGGAATGTACCCCTGTTTTCTTTAGTTCTTTATTTTGATACAGGAGAACACTTGGAATCAAGATAAATAGGCCAACTAATATCCATCAAAGGCAGCACGCTGTGACCACACTGTGACAGATAGGTGCCATAGTAACAGTAATTAACCAGCCTCTGGATGGCTAACGTGTCCACAGGTTGAAGGATCAAGTGATAGCAGTGATCCATACCATGTCTAATTCATGACGACCATTAGCGCCTCATTCTCAGATGGGGCCTGGCCAGCGGTGTTGGGTGACGGTTCGTCAGTGTTGTAGGCACTCTGATGATCGGGGAAACTCAGCTGTGCGCGGCGAGATGCGCTGGACACGGTCCAGGCAGTGTGCGTTTCTTTCCACCCAGCCGGAGTTTGATTAATGTCAATGCCAACTGGGCTGATCTCCAGTCGTCGCTCATTCTGCCTTCATACAATGAAGTGGGACTCAAGTCGGTGTAACTTCCCTCGGTGGGCTGAAGGAATCTAAAGGAACGTTCAGATTGCGGTTGCGTGCGTTGCAAGTACTTTAGCAAGGCCCAACACTCCCAGATGGCGTTTACCTGCCTCTGCCATCTGCTCGTGATTATTTCTCTCAATGGGCTGTGAAGGCTGATAATCTTTTTAGCAGATTACTTTCCTTCTATATCCAGTGGAACAGCAGTATGTGCTACAGTTACACTGCTCCGAATAACAGGGTGCAGTAACATTCCTTTTTCGAAATTCCATCTGAAGGAAAATGTAGGTATTGGGAAGGGGCTGCTTCAGACCAAGCAGCAAATTCGTCCCAGCTAGAGTCTCCAAGTAGCCTTTTATGGACAACTTCTGGTAAAATTAGTAACATTTCCAGTTGAAAACATCCTTTGATTGTCAGCACCAGTTAATTGCACTATGCTAAACACTGGTCAGATGTTCTTAGTGGTGAAGAGGAATAAGATACCATAGCTCCTAATGTTTCAAACGATAATTGCAGAGGGTGTGCCTGTATTATCCAGTGTGTGATTTGGGCAGTTTACCAAGATGGACTCTGATCTGCCTCCGGATGACCTCTTTCCCTTTATCAAGCACTGAAGGTGATGTTATGAGGGGATGGAATTACACTAGTCTTTAGGAAATGTAATCCATCGCCACAGTGATGTGCTTAGACCTATGCACTACACCTGGGGGACATCTGGGATAGAAGCTGTTTGTAGCCGTAGTAGGAAGATGTTATAGGTTAACTACAGGAGCACATGGGTTATTTAAATCATGCAGTATAATGAACAATGCCTTTATAAAACTCTTGGGAAATAACATGTGGTGGCACTATATAACATCTTAAAAACTGAGTAAATGTGACTAAAGCTGCACAAGACTGCACTAGATTTAGTACAAAGGTCATATTCATAGTACTACTTCTGAAGGAGTAAATTTTCTTGCACAGGGTGCATTATTAATCAGTAGGGGCAGTGGTAGCCTCGTGGGAAAGGAGTCGGACCTGTAGTTTGCTGGTTTGAGGTGCCACCGAGCAAAGCACCGTCCCCACACTCTGCTCCCCGGGCGCCTGTCATAGATGCCCACTGATCACCAAGGGTGATGGTTAAAAGCAGAGGAAACATTTTGTTGTGTCACCGTGTGCTCTGCAGTGTTTCACAATCACTTCACTTTTACTTCACTTTTAAAAATTATCCTTTTGTGACATACATGACTACATCTCACAAAATATATAATTATATGAAAGAGATGATTTCTGCCCTTCAACATCTCCATAAAAGCTTAGAATGATGTGCTTTGAAAGCTTTGGTTGCTTAAAGTGCTTCACTGAGCTGAAATTAAAACAAGATAAATGAAAATCTAAATGAAAAGTGCTTGAACTTGATTATCATCTCGGCCTTTTGATCTGTATGCTGCTGCCTGTTGCTGAAAGGCAGAGGGGAGAGGGGACACTACATATATTGCTGCATGTTATGTATTTTATAGATGCTTTTTCAGGATTTATTTGGGCTCGGGCTTGCGCAGTAAATTAGTGGACAGGTCAGTGTTTCGATTAGTGCGAATGTAAATGCTGATGCAGTGAAACGGACACTAGCTTCTGTCGATTACATTCTGGTTGCACTGGCATTGAAAGCTGACATTGTTGAAAAAAAAAAAACTGTAACCATGAAAAACGATGTTCAAAAATGTATAAACGTGAAGTATGTTGGTACAGTCATGTTGGTTCTAACTTTTAATGGCTGATTAAAGTTCTTATCCGTGGCTACATCCACTCTGTCTATCTGATGGGTCCAGGCTACTTCACCTTTGTCTGTCTGACACTTTCAGACGTACCAATATCTGGACCATGGCCAATCAGAGGCAGGCCCTGACCTTTACAATCTCTGATTGATTTAGAATACAACATGGACATAATATGCGTCTGTTGTTAATTTTTTCCACCCAGTGCCTGTTCACACTGGTGCGACCTCCAATTTTATTCGTCGCACCATTGAGAAATTGGTCGCGCTCTAGCGCCCTGCACCACCATTCTGGATGTGGCCTGAATGAAAGAAGTAATCTAGGTTGAAATGCCTGGACACAGACACACACAGAGACCGAGGCGATGTTGGCAGGCTGTGTGTGAGGTCAGCAGACGGGGTTGTATAACAATGCGGAATCCCGCCACTCGCTTCCAGCGCAGTTACAAGTGCAGATATTGCAGTTACATCAGGAGGCTTACCCGTGACACGTGAATGTCAACGGTGGGGGAAGGGGGTTGCTCAGATTCAGGCGATAAATTGCAACAACGCCTGTCACCACCCTTGCCAGCGACAGCCGTCATCGCGGCTCTGGGTCATCCGGGCGAGGAAGAGCCCATGAACAAACCCATTCTTCCGCTTTTATATTTCGCCCTGGCTGTGAAAGGAAGGAGTCTGTCTGTTTGAAAGGAAGCGGCCCGTGTTCTCAAAGAGTGCTCAAGGCCAACAATATGCTCCTCAAGTCCCTTAAATCACCCTTTGCCCTGCTGTCTTTTAATTGGTTGGTGACTCGAGCGTTTGGATGCATATCACTGTCATCACCTCAGACTGTATTCACGTAGAGGTCGATTGAAAAATCCGCATCCTGAGCCTCATGAAATGTAACTCGATTGCAGACCCGGGGTCTTTGTAACTTTTTTTTAAATCTCTGCTCACCGTTTTCCTTGGAATAATACAAATTTGGAGAAGAGGGGTTTATCTACATAATACACATCAAACACCCAAGTGTAAACCAAGACGCCCGACCAGTTCACACAGGGAAGAGTGTTTCCTTTCACACATCACACACAATGCACCTTTCCTGTAACTCTTTATACGATCCCTGCAACCTCCTGGAGCTCTGTTATGCTTACTAGTAAATTTCCGTCTCGTTTGCATTTTTATGAAACGCACTGTTGTCCCGCCTGTTGTATTCTACTGTTAGCCTGCTCTTCTTTTCAGCCACAGTCTACGACCTGCTAGGAAATAATGGTTTTTGATGCAAGTTCTTCGTAGCTGCAGCCATCAATGTACACATGGATATTTATAGTACAGAAGGCCGATATGATCGTACCAATGAGATGTTAGCAGCAAAACGGCAATCACAGGAACAAAAGCATTTATGTTGCCGTATCTCCACATTGTACACAGTTTTTTTTTTATTCATTTGTATATAAAGTGGAAGTTTTTGGGTGTGTGCAAAGGAGGGGGCAAAAGGAAATGGGAGAGAAAACTTTTCGACCCCTCTGTTATCTATCTTGGATAATCTGCAGTGACATATTCGCTTTTGCCGTTCCTGATTGGGATTGTTGTGTGTGACCCCGTCCGACATTTGTGTACGCCTGATTATGAGTCTTGCTTTATTTAGGTTCCCTTGAGGATGTTTCATCTGACTACGGATTATACTGTCTTATTGTGCACTGGCTCTAACCAAATAGCATGTGGACATTCAGACAGAAAATACTTTTTTGAAGCAAAATACAAGGATATTTTAGCAATTCATATGTTAAAAACTCAAATGTATAGTTTGGTGCCTTTTAGAATCCGGTACAGGGGAAAATAAAAAGGCATTCAATGAACTGATCAGCATGGCTACTTTAGTACTGGTTTAGAATCATGTTTGACCCTGTTGTACCGATGAGTAAAACGATTAATGATAGAGAAGTATTCTACAACAATTCAACAATCCAAAAAAAATTTGTAAATTTAGCATTCTGGAATTAGGATTAATTTTTCAAATAAAGTCTCATGGACCCCAAATTGAAAACAATCCAAGAGACAAAAATGTGGAACTCCTGGTTTCGATGTTCTAGGATGTACAGTCACCGCTGCCTTCCTTCTTTTAGTCAGAATGTCCTCAATTTCATGGTTCATGAATAAAGAATTAAAAAAAGAGAGAGAAGGGGAGTAAAAAAAAAGAAAGAGATATAAAGTATGACGATGAATTAAGTTCCATTACAGTGCAGGCTTAACCTTTGCAGAGAGCATTCAGCGGCTGCCAGCAGTCATCAATATTTACCAGCTGTTGTTATTATGAAATTCTTTATAGGCTAATGTGGCTTGTCGGCTTGCACGCAAGGGCCTGGCCGCATGCCAGCAGCCTGTCAGGGACGCAGGGGGATTGACAGACAGCTCGCTCGCGTGACAACGCCGCTTTTGGTCAACCAGTTCCCAGCCCTTCCACGCCAAGCCCCCTCCCCTTGCTCCTCCCTCTGTGTTCCTTTTCTCTCCTCCCCTTTCTCCCCCCTTCCTCCTCGGCTTGTCTCTGCTCTCTGCTGGATTCCATGAGCTGGTTAAAGTGTGAGTTGTGTGTGTGTGTGTGTGTGTGTGTGTAAGCGTGTGCATGTAAGGAAGGAAGCCCTTCTGTACACGTCTGGAATTTGTTAAACAAGATGATCCCTGTCAAAAGATGGCACCACGGCCATGTTTATTAAGGGTGGTGGAGCCAGGCTGAGGCCATAAAACCTTACATACAGATGAAAAGGTTTTAAAAGTCTATAGAGGCCCGCACAGAGATCTTATGAGGACAGAGGAATTCAGGAAAAAAATAGGATTTTTTTAACCCCTTATGAGGGACTGGAAGTCAGGGAAGGAAGTGCAAAAGAGGTCTGACAACGCAACAAACGACTGCAATTTGTTATAGGCTTATGATGCACATGGGATGGCTGTTCTGGAGAAAACTCTCTACAGTACAAAACAGATAGGTGCCCACTGCCGTAGATTATGTGACCTCCTCGGCCATATGACACGTGCATGTCAGGTTCAGCACCCGTCAAGTCAGAAACAAAGCCACTGAGATCCACGCAAATGAAACATCCCTGGAGTCAGACACTTTCCCCTCGCTGCTCATTGGATGAATGGTGAGCCAGAAACGCAGACCGGTCTGTCACAAGGAGATGGGTGAATTAATGATTTGGCATGTGGCATTTAAAGTCTGGTGGAAATAAGGCCGTGGGGGGCGGGTACTGATGTTGCGGGTGGCTGGGGGGTGTTACTGGAATTATTTTATTTATTTTTTTTTGTGGTAGTAAATAAACATATGAAAACTGAAATATAAATAGAGAACAAGCTCATTTGCATGTGTACTACTCTCTTTTATCTGCCACACTAGTTCAGTTCTTACTTTGCATATTTTCTGGTATATGTGTGGGATGTGTGCGGTTACGCTGTTCCCTTTGTCATAAAGCTATGTGATGCCAGTTCACACAAGATGGCCTCCTGGGGATGAGCTGGCCAGGAAACCATGTCAGGAGATGTATTTAAGACATGACAAGGATTCAATTATATCCATCCCGTAAAAATCTAAATGCTCAATGTGGATCTAGGTTCTCTCTGAGTATTTGGCAGCCACGGATTGTGCAAGTTGTCCCGCTTAAAAAGATAAGAGAGGTCTGTAATCATAGGTACACTTCAACTGTGAGAGAATTAAATAAAAATTCAGATATGTATGATTTTTAATCATTTATTTGTATAATGGTGCAGAAAATAAGTATCTAGCCCCCACAAGCACAAATTCTGGCCCTTACAGACCTGTTACTTCTGCATTATTAAGCTTTTCTATCCTTCACTCGTTACCTGTATTAATGGCGCCTGTTTATCTGTGTAAAAGACACCTGTCCACACCTTCAAACAATCAGACTCCAACCTCTACCATGGCCAACACCAGAGATCTGTATAAGAACACCAGGGACCAGATTGGACACCTGCACAAGACTGGGACGAGCCCATCTACAACAGGCAATCAGCTTGGAGAGAAGCAATTATTAGAAAATGGAATCACTCACAATCTCCCTCAACCTGGTTTACATAAATAAATTGATAAATAGAACAAAAACCAACAAATAAATAAACAAATTACTGAATGAAAGAAAGAAAGAATATATATTAATATTTTTGAGACAAACAAAAAAACAACAAAATTGCAACTTGCAGTTGGTGGCTGCCAACTACTTTTTTGCCCCTCTGTAGGGTATATTCATCAGTTTATTTTTCAACTCCACACACACACACACACACAAGTACAAATAGAAGGACTCATGGGACTCTGGTGAGATATAGACATCTTTTTTCTGGTCATTGTGGACCAAGTGCACCAAAATGAACAAAATGTTGAGGTTCTGCATAAAACATTTTCATTGGGAACTTGATAAGGAACTCAAGTTCCCTATCTTGGAGTTAGGCCACCTCAAAAACACACACACACCTCCCCCATCATCTGGCATCTTCTGCTAGATGTGGTGGCATGCGTCTGTTTGCATTACCCGCTGCTGAGACACTGGCTGGAGCTAACTCCACTGCCACCAAGGTCCTTCCTGTTGTCACCAAACACTCAGTGCTTGGTAACAACATCTCAGCATGCACCCGTGAGCTTTTGTATGCTTGCCTGGGGGCGGGAAGACCTAAAGGAAATAAATGAAAGTTGCCGTTGAGTTGGGAAGTGTGGCCTCAATAATTCATCATCCCCACTACATCCTCTTTGAGTTTTTTTTTAGGACAACAAGAGAGCAGGGGGTGATTTTGAAGAAGGAGTAATTTCATGTACACAAAGTAGAATGATGTATATGCACAGACACACACACACACTGGCAGAGAAGAGTATGTCACAATTAATTTCCTCAACTACTTGGCGATTGCAACAGTGATGGTAACTGGTGGGGACGGTTGCTCAGGGGCAGAGCTCCAGACCCCTGGGGATGGGGCCATGCTTAAAAAAAAATCCCATTTTGTTATGTCATGAAAGAGTTGTAAAAATAAATAAATAAATAAAAACAATCGACAAAAGTAAAAAAAAAAAAATACTAATATGAATAGGGGCTGCGTGAGGAATAACAGGAATAAACATGCATGTGTGTTGTACTTAGATCTTAGTGGGGACAAAATGTCCACAAAAAAGGAAGGAAAATGCTTATTTGAGCTTATATTTATATTACTTGCTGACATGTTGATGATGTATATGTGTGTGCATCACATATGACAAATAATCACTTCCACTATCAATGTTATTCATCACCGTAGAAACTCTTACAGCTGAAGAAGACTTTTTATTGGGCACATGTGTTCACTTGACATTTCAGATATGTGTGTCCACTGGCCACGTCAATGACTGAGTAGAGCCACAGTGAAAAAAGGTGCTAGAGCTGATGGACCCGCCCATTGTCTTGTGACTTATTGGTCATCACAAAACCCAAATGGATTTCTGCTTTTGCTTTCCGCAAAAGCTGGTGTCTTTGGGGTATTAAGTGGTGAATGGTGGAAATTGTGGGTTTTGACTGTTAAAGGTTGGCTCTTAGATAATGACATCAAACTTATATCTAGTTAATCTAGCTTAATTTTCATCATTAATCACCCACAGTGTAAATTCAAATGGTGTTGTATTCAATCCATGCTTCAGACTGCTCATCTAAATTACATATGAGTTTCATAACATGCATAAATCTTAGAAAAAGGGACCAGTGTTTTGGTCTAAAAATGAAAGGAATTAAGTGGTCTTATTTGTAGGGAAGACTCGCTTTAGTGTTTAAAGTAAAATCTAAAATTCAAATGGTGTTGTACAGCTATTGGGCTATTTTCTCTGGGTGTAGGCATATCGTTTCTTTATCAGTGGGGGCACTGGGGCTTTAAGAAGCACTGGGAAATGTTATTGCTAATGTGTGTGCCATTTTGTGCCAATCAGATCAGAAAATCAGATGCTATGAAGGCCAGTTTAAAATGTTTTTTCCAAAATAAAGAGTAGCCCATGTGGCGGTTGATCCTATAAAGTACTGAAAATGAACACTTTGCACATTTAAGACATTTTGTCCTAATGCTTGTGTACTTGGAGCCAAAAAAATGTTCAACATGTTACTTTGAGAAAGTTTTTCTCAAATTGAAAAAATAAATATTTCAACAGTGTGAGGACTTGGCAGTTTTGAACTGAATTTAAATGAAGACATTTGCAGCATGTGTCATTTTTAATAATCGTCCATGGATGTGTTCTGGCATAGTGGTTCTTCGGCAGAGAAACCCTGTAATTTTCTCAAAGTTCCCTCAATAACCCCCTCAGCTTGTGTTTATTATTAAAAAAAAGTTAAAGCCATCTTAATGTGTGTCAGTGTGTTACTATTGTGGTCCATGTTACAAATGATTTGGTCGAATGTTGTCACCACTGTGTTGGTGAAGCAGAACAGCCTTATAACTGTTCATCACGCTAACATGGCGCTCTTTCTTCCATTGTTTCGTTTTAGCCAGTCAGGATAAACCGTCCCGAAAGCACGTCAGCCCGCCGTCCTCCCAGGATGCACGGAAGGACACTCTGCCGTCAGAGCCCTGTGTCACCGAGAGTGAGCTGCTGCTGGAGGTGAGTGTATAAATGTGAAATTAATGTATTATTTTTAAACTTTCTACTCTGTAATAAAGTGAAAAAAAGACTGTAAATGTGTAATTTTTTTTTTTTTAACTTTTGCTTAATTAAGGTTATACAGCCTCATAGGCTGAGAGCAAATAGAATGTGTGTGCACAGTGCATACCAACTAGTTGAAATCACTGATATAGTACTGTTTTATGTAAAGTGCATGAATCAGAATGAATAAACTCACTCTTCATTCACATTACTGTGATGTTGAGTTAATACGCACACACACACACACACACACACACACACACAGAGTGAATAAAAGTCTCAATTGACCATGGCAGACAGTTGCCCTCATTGCGTGACTCGAGGCAGAGCTACCTCCAGCCCTTTTGCCATTGTGAGGAGGTTTCCATGGTGACTCCGCCCCTGGAGGGGCCCGAGGGTTTGTGTGGTCTGGATTCCACAAGGATGCCAGAGAGTCAACCCTTAGTTTCTTTTTTTTTCTTTCTTTTTTTAAATATATATATATTCCCAGCGAATGACTCAAAACCACTTTTCTCGGCATACAATGACCCTGACCGACTGTGTTTGATGTGCGCGTGACAATGCAAATTCAGGAAAAAGCACCAGGATGTGTGCTGCGCTGGCGTGGAAAGATGTGTGGGGGGGGGTGGGAAGCCACCATTGCTGTGTCAGTCAGGACTCCTATGATGATCAGCCCAGCCTCCTAATACACAGAGGGCACATTTGCCTTTTTTCCTTGGTGACCTAAGGAAAAAAGAACCATAAAACTGGAAAAGCAACGCTTCCTAAATTTCCTTAAAACACATGGTGCACAGAGTTTAGGAAGCGTTGTTTTCCAGTTTTATGGGTCACCGAATTCCAGATGGATTTGATCATGGAAAGTTGCACCTGCTTACCAAAGTGGGGCAGTGGAGGCGCAGCGGTTAAGGAAGCGGCCCCGTAATCAGAAGGTTGCCGGTTCGAATCCCGAGCCGCCAAGCTACAACTGAGCAAAGCACCGTCCCCACACACTGCTCCCCGGGCGCCTGTCATGGCTGCCCATTGCTCACTCAGGGTGATGGGTTAAATGCAGAGGACTAATTTCACTGTGTGCACCGTGTGCTGTGCTGCTGTGTATCACAAGTGACAATCACTTCACTTAGAGTGATCATGCATCATATATCTAGGACTGCTGCAACTGGCTCCAGTGCATTTATTTATTTAACGGAGCATTTCAAAGCAGGACATACTCAAATGTGTGCTTTCATTGACAATAGAAATGAATGATGGCATGCCCGCCAGCAAACATGCATGTATGAATGAATGAGTGGATGCAACCGTTGCTTGAGGTTCATTGCGCATTTCGTCCCGTACAAGCAGGAGTGTTTACGGCGTCGCATACACTACAAGTCAAACGTGGCCACACCTACTCTGTGGCAGTTATGGAGTCGAGGGTGGAGGCAATTTTGAAGAAATATTTTGTATTTTAGTAAAAGGAGGAAGCAAAATATGTCTTTACCTTCATGACTTCTTTGTTCTCCGTTGTCATCATAAAAAGCCACTTCATGAGATGCTCATTAAAGGTCCCCTAATACTACATCTGAAGTCTTTCCAAAATTCAGCCATTACATTTTTGACCGTCTGAGCTGCCGCTCTCTAAATGGCCAAGAGTGTGAAATGCTGCCATCACAGCAAAAGCTCCCTGATTTGGAGCCTCAAATGTTCAACTTTTTGCATTGTTATTTTTTATTATTGTAAGTATGGTAAGTATGTGTGGTATTATTTTGTTAATATCATTGCAGTGGCATATTGAACTGAAACACTTAATACTATCAGTATAGCTTACACTGAAGTACACGTGCCTGTTTGATGCAGCGTAAGGTAATAGTAAAAGTGTCGTTTTGAACATTCACTGTTCATATTATTCCTCATTCTTCCTCTATTGCCCCTTGAAAGTACTGACTTATTTAATGTCATGTTAATGATCAACAACGGGTGGATAGAAGTACAGCATTTGACAATTTGAATGTATATATGTTTTATTACAGCATGTGCTGCCAAAAGCATGTTTATTTTTTACAATTACTTTTTTTTTTAACCCTCCTGTATTATCCCAACTAAAAAAAAAAAAAAAAAACTATAAAATGATCTACAAGTTTAATGTAGTGGCCTCAGTTACAGTGGAGGAAATGATATGAGGAAGCAAAGTATTTTGTGGTTTGTGAGTTTACAATTGAACAATTCTGTTTTCTAGAAAAAAATGAAGTTGTTGCTCAGTGCTGAAGACTGCAACTGTTTTTTTGGTTCTGTTCCAGTCATCATTGTATATGAGTGTCAGTGTTTATGAGTGGACATGAATGCACAATTGCATCTGCATGCATGTGTGTGTTTATGTGCAGTGAAATAGTAGAAGGTGAATTAGACAGCTCCCCAAACACAGTGCTACTGCAGTCTGAAACATCTCACATACACTGAAATCTCTACACACATCTGTATACACACTACAAACACCTCCATGCACTTGCTACATGCATCTGCTCGCATGTTTTCATTCTACTCTTAATGTTAGATTTCTTGTTATTTTCCTCTGTAATTTTTATATATGTGTGTGTGTGTGTGTGTGTGTGTGTGTGTGTGTGTGTGTGTGTGTGTGTGTGTGTGTGTGTGAGAGAGAGAGAGAGAGAGAGAGAGAGTTTGTTGTTACATTGTCTGTACACACACCCACACACACACACACACAGACAGAGAGACGACTGACAGCAGCAGGTGACCTGGGGCCAGGAGGTAGCCACGGCAGCCATGGAGGCAAGCCATCTGCGCTGACCTGGCCTGCCTCACGGTAAAGCGGAGGTGACAGGAGCTGGCTGTAGCGCAGCGCAAGTCACGCGATCACCAGCAACTTGGCCTCAGAACAAAGCCGTTGGGAAAACTTAATAAATTGCAGTTTGTGGAACCGGCTCCTCAACTTCCACCGACCGCCTTAACCCCCCCCCTCCCAAGTGCCTGAAATGAGGAAGAGGCCTGTTGTAAACGTTCTACTGAGATTCCAATTCATTGGACATTTGCTAGTTTGCCTACTGCGCAGTGTACTCACAATATTAAAAACCTCTGGAGTGCAGCTTTGAAGGGCAGAGTGGTTTGCCGGGTTTTGTAGTGAGCAATTGCATCCAGTCTCATTTTGATCAAGGACAAACATCCGCATTTTAAATCAATCATGTCAGCGCCCCGCGGCTTCATCACATTGGCTAGATGCTTGGATGCTGATGCTGTTCAACAGTTACAAATATTTCATGACTTCTTCTCTCTTCTGTTTCTAGTCGCTGAATGGGTTTGCCCTGGTGGTGAGCAGTGATGGAATGGTTTTCTATGCTTCGTCGACCATTGTAGACTACCTGGGCTTCCATCAGGTATGGACCACTGCATGTGCTCTCACTTCAAATCTCTCCTAAATCCATAAAATGAAAGGTTTACACACCCACCCACACACACACACACAAACACTCTACGGTTCAGCCACACAGGAGGGAAAAACTGCAAAAAACCTGAGTTATTTTACAGCAAGCACTATAGTTAGGATATCACAATGTATGGCTGGCTTGAGTCTGACCCAGTTTGTGCTAAACTTCAACCTGGCTGTTATAGCACATTCTATTAACAGTAAGAGCACCATCTAACCTGACCTTTGACCTATAAGGTGACATATATTTAGCTAATTAGCATTAGTATAAATATACCTCAGTGCATACTTCACAAGTGAATTTTGCAATAGTTGACATGTGAGTTTACATTCAACTGCCCCCAGAAGTGAATGTGTTTGTGACAGGAGCAGGCATTCTGTAAACTACCGTGTGTCCACAGTTGGAGATGCTTGCTCTGTCCTCTCCTCAGCCGTAGCCCACGGTGGTGCAACACTTCAGTGTCTGCCGTCGACTTTTTTTGATGGCACCTGTCACCTTAGTTTTTGTCCAGTGGATGATCCTCACCTGAGCATTTCCTCCAGATGACTAGGAGGTGAGCGTGAGGTCATAATCTGGATTTTCAGGCCATTGCATCAGGTCAGGAGGTAACATCCCAGGTCAGCTCCAACCAGCCTCAAACAGGTCTTCTGCCAGCACTATTAATTATTGATGAGATCAGCCAGGCCTGCCCATGCCCTGCTGCTTAAATCTCTTTCCTGGCGAAATCCATGCATAAAGCACCTTACATCATCACAGGTCAGGCTCTCACAAGACCAGGAAGCGGGTTGAGTCAACAGCGATCATTCCGGCTCGCCGCTCTGCCTCTGCTGCTTGGCTTGCGAGGTGGCTGCGGCAATAAAACCGTCATTAAAATGAAATGAACACGTTAAGTGGTCTGAAGGATCCACTTAAGTGCATGCCACAAAACCCCTTCGCCACGGCGGGAGCACCTCGCCTGACTTAGAAGCGTTTCCCCCAGCGGCCCATCTTCACCGACACTCATTCAGTCAGCGCAGGGGCGTCTGAAGGTATTCATTTACGTATTAATCCCCCTTCCCGTGGCCACCGGGCATGTTCACGCGTTTCGCATTCACCACACGATGTGCTGCCTGTTTGCGAGTAAGAAACTCGGCAGGTTAGTGTGCCGGGATGCTTGTGCACCGGCGGATCAGTTCAACGATTCAATTCAACACACAATTCAACGAGTTTCTCACCGAAGTGTTAACCTCGTTCGCATATAACAAAAATGTGCGGCAAACAAGAGAAAAGGCGTGGCCTAAAAGTTGCTGAAAAAGGACATCGGGCTGAGGATATTTTGAGAGCAGGACCACAAGAAAGTCCAGACAGAGGGTGAAGGAGAGCGTTGCTTGTTTGATCTGGTCAAAAAATAAATCAATTAAAAGTTCACTTGAGACAGCAACTCAGAATCCCCCCCCCTTTTTTTTTTATGAGATTTTTTTTTTCATTCAATTGTCACCCGATCTGTCTGACAGTGGAAACCGTGGTGGCGCTGCCGTGCGTTCGCTCGGCAGAATTGTTTTGCAAGGCAAATATTCAAAACCCTTGCGTGCCTCGAATGTGGAAATTATGGGGGAAGGTTGAATATTTTAAAGTGAATCTGTCATTCCTGACAGAAAGCAAAGCTATTGCTGGAAAGAGAAAGGAATTACGAATGTGGCCTGTTTTTTTTTTTTTTTTTTCTCTTGTTCTTCCTTTTTTAGGGGAGCTGGGCAGGGCCACACTTGTGCTCGGCTGCCGGTGTCACGCAATGTTTAACAAACAAGGGCAGCCCTCATGACCCGAGGCCCCGGGGCCGAGCTCGTACGTCTGAGTGCAGAAGTTAGAGTCAACCGTTGACTGTCAGACGCACTGTAAGATAAACCAGAAATGCGTAAAACCGTCGCAGCTTGTGTGCTGCTGTCCAGTTTATTCAGAAGGGCTGTCAATCGCAGTGCCGCATCTATGGTGGATATCACACGACCCAAGTCATGAACAGCAGTCATTGTGCCCACACCAGAGAAAGTGTCCGTGTCATGAAAAGATAAATCTTATCAGAGCGACACTGTAATTTAAGTCCATTGAATTTCACTGTGTTGCTCTGATCTGTGTAACACTTTTTGAAAGTAATATGTTGTTCAGTGTCTGCACTTCTACTTCTCGTTTATGTCACAGCAGAAAATCTCATCCGAGTGCTCCTGTTGCACAGATAATGGAACACAAAACTGCAAGAACAATAAAAAAATATATACATCCGGGTAACAAGGCAGAAGTAGGGAGCATGAGAGCTGAAAATCGCAATAACAGGCAACTCAATAAAAAAAAAAAAAATTTAAGTCAGACGGGCAAAAAGGACAAGGTGGGCAATTCTATACAAGATACAGACACAAAGACAAAATTGCTGCAGCATTAGTGGACCGGTCTTGAATTTGGCCTTAACTGTCAACATATCCATCCCATTCTCATAGCAACAGCTTCAAACAGAAGTGGGCCAGTTGGCAGTCCTGCCCCCCCTGGCCAGCAGTCATTGGTGTCGTGGTGGCTACGTGTGAGGTGTCAGCTTTGCTCACTGAACTGGCGGAGAGGTTAAGCGCGAGGGCGCCGCTATTTGCCGACACAATGGAGACCCTGTGCTGCTCTTTCACACGGGAGGCTTAATGGGTCACAGCGCTGACGTGTCATGTCTTCATCTCCCTGTCCCCAATGCAGACGGATGTGATGCACCAAAACGTCTTTGATTATATTCATGTGGACGACCGGCAGGAGTTCAGGCGACAGCTCCACTGGGCGATGAACCCCGCGCAGCAGGCGGCCGCCCAGGATCACCATTTAGCAGCGGGAACTGGTGTGTAAATAATTACCATCCACACAGCACACTGCTCCCTTCGGAGGGATTCTGCATCTGAACAGCAGTAGAGGCCGAGTGACTGCAGGAAACCACAGCCATTAGTCTTAAACGGTGTCGTAATATTGAAAACGGTGACGATCCTCTGCCTAATTGTCAGTCTGTGCATGTAATTCATATTATTTTATTACTCCCTGTTCAAAAATCTAATCACAGATTGTTCATGTCATGTGTGCAGTTTTGGGGGGAGAAAGCGCAGAAAAAGGCTCAAATTGTTAAAAAGCGGTGTCCCCAATTTCACAGGTGAGGACTTCATGGTTAGCAACCTTTTCCATTCCCAAGAGGCGGATGGCGTTCTTCCGGAACTTTCCTCCTTCCTCAACCGCTGCTTCATTTCCAGAGTCCGATGTCTGCTGGACAGCACCTCAGGCTTCCTCGTAAGTGCCGTACATTTGACCTCTCACGCACCTAAAGCTACCACATGCACTAACGAGAGAGAGAGAGAATGTTACCAACCAATTAGGACACCACTCCCTGAGGGGTCAATAATTCCACTAGAGTGAACATGTGTGACCCAAAAATGGGTGTGGCGTGCTGCATTGTGTGCAAAACTAAAGCACAAAGGCTTCACGGTAGAAATAAGAACTAAAAATGCTTGAAATGACCAAAGGATGTGTGGATTCAACCTGTCCCATTTACTCTCCCATTAACAGTGAGGATCTGTTTGTAACTTTCTGTAGGTAGTGTATTTTTTTGGCCATTGAAGGAAAGCCATTGTAGCACGCTTGGCTCAAATGGGGTCAACAGGGAAATTTATGAAGCTGGGCTGAATCTATGGTGCGATGAGTGTGAATGGCATTCTTGGCATCTGGAAAAAAAGTGGAAAAAATGAACTGTCCACAAGTACGAATCAGGCTGACTGAAGTACATTTTTTGCATTGCCACTGAAGCAGTTTTGTTTGGTTCTGATGGTGGCCATCAGAGAATGTGTGAAACGTATTGTTCGAGGAAAATTGACATTGTGCTCACAGTGGTCCTCTGTTGCTTAGACAATGCAGTTCCAGGGACGGCTCAAGTTCCTTCACGGGCAGAAGAAGAAGACAACATCGGGCACCACGTTGCCTCCCCAGCTGGCGCTGTTCTGTGTGGCAGTACCGCTGCTGCTGCCCTCCATTACAGAAATGAAGCTGAAGGGCATGATGATGCGGGGCAAGCAGAAGGGTGGCAACAGTGGGTTCATTGCCACGCTGGAGCACAGGTAATGCCATGACCTCACTTTTTTTTCTTTGGACATTTTCTTTCCACAATTCAATTTATATTCCATTTAGCATCTGCAAAGGGGACAAATATTTTAACTGTGGAACCATTCTTCACACAGTGATGGGTTGTTTTAGGCCATAGTACAATATTCAGCCAGCACCCATCCAGAAAGGCAAGCACAAGGTCACCTGAAGTCTCAAATTCTACACATGCATGCATTGTAGAACTACAGTTTATGGCTAATAAAATTAAAAGAAATGAAAAGAAATGCAGAAAAAGATACCATGGTTGGTTAATAAAATTAATCAATATTCGTAAATATGTGAGTGGCAGCATTAAGATCCTCTGTTAAAGGTGCCCGCACATTTGATGAGGGTGGTAGTAGCCTAGTGGGTAACACACTCGCCTATGAACCACTTACTACCATTGTGTCCCTAAGCAAGACACTTAACCCTAAGTTGCTCCTGGGGGGGACTGTCCCTGTAACTACTGATTGTAAGTCGCTCTGGATAAGGGCGTCTGATAAATGCCGTAAAAATGTAAATGATGAGAAGTAATATCAGCTGTGTGCTTTGTGCTACCAATACAATGAAGAAAGGAGATGTTTTGTAGTACATGAAGTAGCGAGTCTCTCTGATTTATAGCTGCTAGTTTGGCCTGAGGTCTGCCCAGAATGAGTCACTGTTCTCACACCAGGACCTGAGTGATGGACATCTGAACAACTCAGATGTAACTGCTAACAGCCAGTGGACCGTTGCTGTTCCTTCTAAACTACATCTCTGCAGCCTCATGGATCACATGATGGTGGAGGGGGGGACTCTTTTTATCTGGACATCTGCGTTTGATAGGACTGGATTAGATATAGACCATTTAGAATAGGCATGACCAAATAGTCAGTGAACCCTAACCAAGACAGTAACTTGGTCAGTTTCCAAATATTAGTTTTCATCATTTAACATATGCTATATTCATTATATCATTATTACAGCTGATAGCTCATGAAATGAAAAATGCAGTATCTGATTATTACAATGTGCACTACAATCACATAGGCTTAACAATACAATAATGTATAATGTTTGCTTTTTAAATGAAATTACGAAAAAGCAAGTTATAAAATGAAGGATGATTAAGTGACTGTTTTTCTAATCCTTTTCTAATCCAGTGATCGAGAGGAACATCTGAGAAGGAACACTGCAGCAGCGACGATGGGCGAGGGAGGAGAGGCTCTGCTGGCGAACTGCCCCACCGAGCTGCTGCGCCACCACGCCCTTTGGAACCCTCTTTCCAAAGAGGGCCTCAAGTGCAAGGCAGAAGGTTTCTTCAGTGGGCAGGACGAGCCACTCAATTTCTGCAAAACCTCAATGGGCGTCACAAAAGGCCACAGTCTGGAGAACGGATGGGTGGTAAGAGCCGGCACCGGTGCCATCCGGGTCGGCCAGGGCGTCAACATGTCCTCTAGCAGTGGGCGGCTGGGTAAAGCTGGGCATTTTAGCAAGTCATACAGGATGTCACCGGGTTACCATGGTGCCAGGACTGACGTGTATATGCCCAAGCTATATGGGACTCTGCAGAGTGCCGGTGATGAAGCAGATGCCTACTGTGTTGATGGCATTAAGAGTGAGAACGGCTACGAGGATCATGGCAAGTGTTACGATGGACGCTTGCTGACCCAGATGCCTATAAAGGTGG
The DNA here is from genome assembly GCF_900700375.1 of Denticeps clupeoides. Taxonomy (NCBI): domain Eukaryota; kingdom Metazoa; phylum Chordata; class Actinopteri; order Clupeiformes; family Denticipitidae; genus Denticeps; species Denticeps clupeoides. Next base: position 26,225,382 of record NC_041708.1, on the reverse strand, counting down.
AGCAGGACTCTGACTCAGAGAACGGTTGCGATGCCTACGGCCGGCCGTGGAGCTGCCGGCAGCACCTGGACCATCGCTACGGCAGCGATGACTGCTATGGCAACGGCTACGACAGCAGCGGTGTCCTGCAGATGAAGGCCGAGGACCAATATTACGATCAATACTCACCCTGCCAGAGGGACAAGGCTGGCATGGGTACCACGGGTTTCAACGGACACTACCAGAACTTATACGGCAGGGCGGGGCGGGCTCTAAAGTGCGTCCTGAACAAAGAGCCGCCGGCGGCACAGTTCAGTCCTCCGCAGAGGCTGCCGCACACCGACCCACTCTGCAGCAGCCAAAGCGGCAACTGCGTTGACGGGCACGCATATAATACAGGCGGCATGGAGCACAAAGGCTACCCTCACCAGGACTACAAGCTGGGCTACGAGATCAAAGGTCACGGGCTTCTGCACTCCATCAAGCGGGAGCCCATGGACTCGCCACCGTGGCACACCAGCAGCAGCTACGAACCGGGCCAGGGCGTGCTGCAGAGGAACCTCATGCCAAACTGTGCGATGAGCGCCGGGCAGCACAAAGCCAACCCGTATGTCTATATGCAATAGAAGATCCGCCCCGCCCCTTCTTCAAGCGCACAAAGCAAGCGTGCAACTGAAAGTTACAGAAAGCTCAGGTTTATGAATAGTGTTACGGTTCCCTTTGAAAAAAGCAGATCTCAGTTTTGTTTGGTGTGGTTGTAATAAATGAAACGAAGGAAAGGAAGATTTTCTTATTTAAGCACTTTTAATTCTAACAAAAGGATTCTTTTTCTAGACTTTGTGTGTGTGTGTGTGTGTGTGTGTGTGTGTGTGTGCTGTGTACAGAAGATTGTGTTTTTTTATAATGAGAGCTGTGTTCACCACTGTAAAGAGTGGAATTATAGACACTAAACATCTTTTTAAAAACCGAACAAGCAATTTGGTGTCTTCTGTTTCTCATTTGTATCATATAACCATAAACGAATTTTGGACTTCAGTAAAATCCGAAAACCTTTTTTTCCTTTGGCATAATTTATCGGTGTAAGTGTCATTGCATGCTGATTTAAATCAGGTTTCTTCTAAAGAAAGCATTTCTTCCACAATTATTCTGTCTGCGTATTTACGTGTGTGTTGATGAAAGGTTGAGAGGTAAATTTCTCTCCAGTTTTTCCATTCAGCTCCAACCTGGTACCATAACATCAAGAACATCGAAGACTACTGTGTTTAACTACTACCAACTTAATGTTCAACTTGCACTATTGCGACTGGATAATCAATGTAACGGCTACCTAGACATTATGTCGAGTCGACATGCACAGTTGTAATGGCATCACTTGAGGAGTTTTCAAATATGTTTTTTTTTCCATATAATGCAGTTAAACATTTGACAGTTCCTATTTATTGTCCTTTTAGCAGAACTGTACGATGTGTACAGTGACATAAGCACTGTTTCACGAAGGGTATAAACCAACGCTTGGCTTCTGTGCTTTTTTTTTTTTTTTTTTTTTTTGGACAAATATTAACGAATCAAAACACACAAGCTCTTCAGCTAACTGTGTAGCTGCAAAGCAGCAACTTTCTATTGCAGCATTTTTTCTTGTTATGTTTTGTCTTTAGTTTTTTTGTTTGTTTAAAAAATAAAGTCATAATGGAGATATAACATGTGCAGTTGTTCATTTGTAAACTGTTTTAATCCATAATGAATGGTGCAGATTAAATAAGCGTGTTTGGAAATATCACAAGTATATTTGCATATTCTCAAAAAGAAGAGACACAGTCTTGCATCCTAGTGAAAGTGAAGTGATTGTCATTGTGAGACACTGCAGCACAGCACATCGGTGACACCACGAAACGTGTCCTCTGCTTTTAACATCACCCTTAGTGAGCAGTGGGAAGCCATGACAGGGGAGCAGTGTGTGGGGACGGTGCTTTGCTCAGTGGCACCTTGACGGTTCGGATTTCAGCTGGCAACATTCTGATTACTGGTCCGTGTCCCTACCCGCTGGGCCACCACTGCCTCTAGTTAAACATAGCTGGAGGAGGAGTGGAGAAGGAACTAACTAACCAGACAGTACTTTTACTTTTGAAATATCTATTCTCAAACATGACTGATCTGTATAATTATATTATTCGAATATATGTTGTTTATTATTATGAATAAATATGAACTGTAATAAATACTTTAGAAGTGCAGTATTATAAATTAAAATACAAAAATATACACATAAAACTGAGCACAAAAACAACATAATGCTTAATGTACAGAAATTTACACAGAAAGTTGCTAGATTTCACTAAATGGCATTGGCAATTTCAATGGAATGCGTTTATTTGCATATGCACGTTCGCGTCAAGCGATGCTCTGTACCAAATACGGATACGAAAAACTAGCTACAAAAATGTCACTAGATTTGTCATAATGAGTCTGAAAAATGGATCAATTTAGCTACAAAGTCACTACTGGACATAGGGGGTGGGAAAGGGGGAGGCCAGCACGTGGCTCCACCCATGTCTCCACCCAGTGAAAATTTCAGAAGCTGAATGTAGCTGTACTGCGGAATGTGACTGTATGTGTCACATATTACCTCAAGCGATTGTTCAAAAGCAGGTGGCCAATTGTGCTATCATACGATACTTAAGAATGTGGGAGGACAAGGGCCACATAATTCTTTAAATTAAAGGAACGGGCCTGAAATGGCACAGCCACACCCCCTAAAGCAGTTTCTGAACTGAAACTTGAGAAAAAAACGGTAAAAATAACATCCCAGTTGGACTTCATCCCCATTTTCAAGTGAGTGCATGTGAAAGATGACACCACATAGGATTTTTCAGAAACAATGGCTAATTCTTTCAAATGCAATTTGACCTCATTTAATTATTTAACTTTCAAAATGAAATTTCAAACCACTCCCAGGAAGAACAAAAACTGAATTTAGCTAAGATGGAATTGTATATGGTCCTGCAAAAACTTATTGGTATTCAATTTCCAAGAAAACATTTATTATTAGTAATATTGTGTGAGCCCAATAAAGCAAAAAAAAAATGGAACAATATCTGAATGCTAGCGGAAAAACAATTCTCAGTATTGACTGTATGCGTGTTGTTCTGGATTTTGTTAAATGTAGAGAACATAATCCCCTTCCTGGAGCATGACGTCTGGGTTAGAAGAGATTTTTTTTTTTTTCGGCTTAAGTCTATCCGTTTCTTTTAGCACATATCCAGGTGTGCTTGCCCATGCCAGTGGATAACACTTTATTCTTTAAGCTGGCAATGGGCAGAGTGTGGCTTTGTTTCCCAAGGGCTTAACACATATAATTGTTTTTGCGCCCCTTAAATGCTAGAACACTGCAGAGGACAAAAGACAATCGTGTTGTACAAGGGATGCACACGCAGAAGTCTGCTTCAGGAGGTGCATTGACACAACCCTCCCCATTTAACCAGGCTTCACCAAGTAATACACTGTCAACATCATCCCCACGTTCAACCTGAGAAGAATGAAAACTATTACTTAATGCTTATTATAGTTTGTAACCCATTTTGTGGACTACACATAAATATATAGATAAATAAATGTCTGCAAAAGGACAATCAAATGATCAGTAATCCCCTGTCCTCTGCATGGACAGTCTTGGCTTGCAGGGGCTGGAAAAATTAAAGGGTAGAGATGTCCAAAGCAGAGCTCTCGGCGCACAAGACCGAATTTGATCTCTAGGCTTGCCGAGGCCACATAAAGCAGGCTGGGAACTTTTAACATTAAAAATAAAGGGACACAAAGCTCGGTGATTGCTGCAGTTCAAAAAGCAACCTGAATATTTTATGAAGCATGTTAGTGGAGCCAAAACAAAAGTTTGAAGGCTTCCTTCCAACAAGCCCGAACAGATGCTTTCATTCTTGTAAAATATGTTTATGCCTGTATTGAATGAAATGGTCCTACTCCATGAATATGAAAGACCGCATGATGCGGCCTGTACCAACCGTGACTCCGCCCCATGTTTATTTCCAAGAACATGACAGTGGCGTGTGATTTTGAATGAGCATTTGAAGACGGACAAGTCCTTAAATATTGGGAATGAACATTTAAAGACAGACAAGTCCTGTGATTCACACCCAGTCGGGAACATGAAAATGCCATCGATAGCATGCAGTGCATCAGGGTGAATGCTGCTCCATTTTTATATCAGGGAGGAACATTGCACACGTAAATGGTCCAGATATAGACACGGGTTTGCAAACATTGCATGTTTAAGTGTACTACATTATTATGTTACTATTACTTGCACTTTATGCAGCTTGTCGATGTCGCACTCTTGCACTTTATCTCAGAATGTAACATTTGTTTGACTATGTATTGTCTAACATGTATGTAGCTGAAATGACAACAATGCTTGAACTTGAACCAAAAGCATTTGATGTATTGTGGGCTTAAAACCAGGATAAAGTAAGGGTAGCTCTATCAAGGTGTGTGAAGAACAGGCTGACGGCTTGACCTTGAAAGGAATTTTGGTTCTGCACTTAATCAGTCTGTATGGGCCAAACACACTGTGGCCGGACCAGGAGACTACCCAACAACTTCAGCAGGGGGTCAATCTGCTGCACATGCCCATGAAGACCTTCACAGCAAAGTCCCCGTCTCTTGGAACAGGCGACCGGCGTCATCCGTAATTGCCTTTGTCCTTCACTGTGCTCAAGCGTAGATTTGCTGGATTTCACAAGCCACCTTTACGAAAAGCGTGGGGAGTTAAGCTTGCCTCGTACGTTTGTTGCAGTGGCGGCAGTCGCTGGGTGGATCCGTGTGACTGGTTTACGCAGGAAATGCGATCTAACTCGAACCCAGAAGAGTTTGATTATTCGCAACCAAAACCATCCAAATATAGTGCATGCCGAAGAGCCACGGTGTGTTAAACAGCTCAAGATAGATTAAACACAGCAGCTTCCTGTGCGTGTGTGTGTGTCTAGGGGTATGATTCTCACTTAGGGTGCGAGAGGTTCCGGGTTCAAATCCCTGACGAGCCCATCACAAACAAGAGTGATGCTTTTACATCCTTCTGTTTGAGCAGAGATGTGGTTCGCCACAAAAAAATTAATAACCTAGCAGTTAAGAAAGCGGTCTCGCAATCAAAAGGTTGCCGGTTCGAATCCCGATCCACCAAGTTGCCACTGAGAAAAGCACCGTCCCCACACGCTGCTCCTGTCATGGCTGCCCACTGCTGACCAAGGGTGATGGTTAAAAGCAGAGGACACATTTCGTTGTGCCACCATGTGCTGTGCTGCAGTGTCACACAATGACAATGACTTCACTTTCATATTTGCTTGTTTTTGGAATGGGGGGTGGGGGACACAGCACCTCTGTTATTATAATGCAGCTCTGCTGTCCTGTAGCACCTGAACCAAAAATAGGGAAGGGAACCACATCTGCACACCACAAAATGCAGTTACTAAAGCGAAAAGCAAGTTTAAATGTTTAATCCTCCCCAGTGTGTATGCAAGCTCGCCGCACACCATCTGCGCACAGGGGGCTGCGCATTCAGGGCGCTCTTTCGGCAACAAAAGCACTTGGGCCACGCCTGGCACGCTGTGACAGCTGTATTGGAAGGGCAAGAGGGAGGGTTATCTAGCCGGATAGTAATCTTCCCCCCAACCACCACTTTTCCCAGGGTCTGCGTGACTGGTCCGCACACAGCGGCAGATGGGAGGAGGGTCTTTGTGATGAGGTCTGATGCACACAGCCCCCCCTATGTAGTGTGTTGAAGGTACAATGTTTAATGTGGGTGGCTAGTTATAGGTCACACAGCGATTAAATGCAGCTTTACAGTTTAATTCGGATTTTTTTTTGTTTGTTTCATATGGTTAAGCTCAATATCTTGATGTGGTTAGATATACAGCTCAGCAAGAAATTATGAGATCGCAGCAACATTTTGACTTATTTCTCAGTTGATTGGCAAGACCACAATATATCCAGATTAAATATGTGATATTATGACAAGAAACATCTAATTATTGTGTTACTTTGCACACATTTTTTAATAAATCACTGATCACATTTGTGTGAAAGAAAGGGTTCAACAGTCAAAACAGTAGGAAATTTGAGATTTGTTTGATTTAATCATGTTGAAGAAGGTGTGTTGGTGTTGAAGTTCAGCAAATAATGCCCACGGAATGGCTGCCATGGAAATCTACATTTATAAAGCGACCTCTGTTCCAAAAATGCATCCCATATGGTGAAGTAGATGACAACACCCAGCACTAATGCATATTGCAAAACACCCCCATACTGTTCCACAGGCTGGGTTAACAATAAATTATTTACTCTATCGATACATATTGTATTGCACATCTGCATGATGAGGTGGCTGCTTTAAATTCTTTTCACTATTCTGCGGTGTTTCCAGAAAAATAAAAGCTGAATTTGTACTGATATGCAATATGATTTTCACTACTGTCTAGCGTCACCAGTACCCAGAACTAATGCTCCGTGCAGAAAGAGAAGAGGGACAGAAATAACCTTTCATATCACGGCTGAATAATTCACATATTAAATTACAGGAACATATATATATATATAAAAATAAAATTCCTGTTCTTTATTTCCCAGTCCCACAGTCGAACAGGTAAGCGTTCGGCACTGACCATCAAGCGCAGCGGCGGCTTATCTGGTTACAATCTGGGTCACACGAGCAGAACCGCGGCAAGCTCCATTACTGTTTGTTTTCCACAGTCTTCACGATACAGTGCCCTGATTAAGCCAGAGGGCATCTGAGGAGACGAAGCAAATCCCATCGATCACATGGACGCTGCTGGCATCTGCTGGCACTTTAGGGAACTGCATGCGAGGTCACGTGAGGACACTCGGATGTTAAGCGGAGAGGTCAGGGGTTAAAGGTGCATGTCCTCAGGGAAACAATACTTATTTGTGTCAGTCCACTTTGTGCTGCTGTTCCACTGTAGACCGCTTGTAATGAGAGATGATTTGGATCATTATGAATGTGTTGATGACGAGGAAGAGCAGTCCAGCTAGCCAGATGAGGATGAAGGTGTTCCGTCCTTCAAACTCCAGGTAGTACGCCGGAGCCAACCAGATAGCCTAAAATAGAAAAGCTGGGAATCATGCTCTTGAACGTCCACCTTTTAAATATGACTGCAAGCCAAAGTACCTGAGCAGCAAACCAGAGCACCGCGAGCCCAATTCCTTGCTTTACTGACACTGTGAGATGAGGAATAACAAGTGGCAACAGGCAAAGGTACCACAGGAAGTACTGGACAGGGGGAAAAAAAAAAAAATCATTATCATTAACAGACTGATTAACAGAATTATCTAATATTTCTCTTTCCCAATTTTTCTACCAATGATTTATTTAAAGTGTAATGATTTGTGGTATTCACTTTCATTTTTAGGGTTTAAATCATAGATCCTTACCCTAGCTAGCTTGCAATCAGAACTGAATGTAAACCGAACGTGCACAGAGTGTTATTTTATTAGTGTATACATAGACATTTAAAGGTCTTTCTTTTTCAGACTTTTATTACACTGTAGAAAAAAAACCCAGAAGAATCTACACTAAAAACATGTGATGTAACAAAAGGTTTTGTATTTGAAGCTTTGCAAAGCATGCAAAAAGCTTTTCACATTCTCATGCATTTCTCAACAGCCTTACATTAGAAAGGGGGGTGGTTTTACAAAACTCCTAAAGTGTGGATTCTTCAAAGCAGCATACATCAAATTCTTCATACTCTCCTGTGCACCATCTACACCAGTGACTGCACCCCCACACATCCCTGCATCACCATCATCAGACACCACTCTAGTTGGGCTCATCACTATCAATGACGACACCGCCTACAGAGATGAGGTCCAGTGGAACAACAACAACGACCTAACCCTCAACAACAAGGGGGTTAGGTGGCCTACCGGGTAACAAAGCGGGCCCGTAATCAGAAGGTTGCCGGTATGAATCCTGAGCCGCCAAGGTGCCACTGATCAAAGCACCGTCCCCACACACATGTGCTTCACAATCACTTTACTTTCACCACCCATCTCCATAAAAGGTGACTAAGAGGGTGACTTCAAGTTTCTTGGGACTCACATTTCAGACGACCTGTCTTGGACTACTAACACAACCGCCTTAATGTAGAAAGTCCAGCAGCGCCTCCATTTTCGGAGGGTCCTTAGATGGAAAAGGCTGCAGACCAAACTACTACTGTCTTTCTATCGAGCTACAATCAAAGTGTACTGGTGCACGCAATCCCTGTGGGGTACGCTGGTTGTACAGTAGCTGGTAAGAAGAGAGGCTCCAGAGGGTCACCAGAGCTGCTGAGAAGGTGATCGGCTGTCCAATCCACTGCAAGCCAGTGAAGTGAAAGTGAAGTGATTGGCATTTTGAAACACAGCACACGGTGACAGCGAAATGTGTCCTCTGCTTTTAACCAACACCCTTAGTGAGCAGTGGGCAGCCATGAAAGGTGCCCGGGGTGCAGTGTGTGGGGACGGTGCTTTGCTCAAATAATAGCAATAATAACAGACCACCTCCATCCAAACCACCACCTTTTCAACATACTGCCCTCAAGAAAAAGGTCCAGATCCATTAGGTGTAAAACTAACAGATTGAAGAATCTCTCCTACCCACAGGCATGTACAATATCTTGGCAAATGTGCAATAGTTTCACTCATTCTTATTAACCATAGCCCTGCTATCCTTATACAGTCCATACAGTATATATTTACAGCGAATCACTTTTTTCACATTTTGTTATGTTACAGCCTTATTAAAATTGTATACACAGCAACCACACAACCTGTTATTCTTATCAATTTGGTGCAGATTGCTTGATGTTGTAACTTATTTCCTGTTTCCACTAGGTGGCACTGCAACTATTTCAAAATCTTCACAAATTAGGTTTGTCAGGCCATTATTTCAATTTCAAATTTTAGTTGTCACAGTCATACACAGTATGATATGCAGCGACTGCTATAGACCTCAATATTACAAATATTCAAGTGTTACAAATGTTGCAAATATAAACAAATATTACAAATTTATGTTTTTAAACATAAATTATATGTGTAATGTGAACTCAATCACGTAAAGTTTGGAGCAGATTGGTTGCTGTAGTAAGCTATTTCCTGTTTCCACTAGGTGTCGCTGCAACTACTCCAGAAACGTTATGCATTAATTTTATCAGGCCAAGACAGTGATCAATTGTATGAAGTTTCGTTCAGATTGAATGTTGTATGTGCGAATGACAGCAACTTCCAATTACATGGCAAATCATCAAAATTCGCAGCAATGCCATGGATGAGCTCTAAAGAACATCTTCTCCCAGGTCTTAAGGCTCTCCAGATCAAATCTGAGGTATATACAATAACCTTAACTGGAACAATACCATTTCCTGTTACCAGTAGATGGTACTTCAAGTATTCCAGGGAACTTACACTTTGTCAGGCTGACACCCTTATCAACTCTGGGACGTTTGTACAGATTGTTGTATGAGCAAATGACAGCAACTTCCTCTTCCATGGCAAATCACCAAAATTCTCAGCCATTCCACAGTCAAGTCATACTATGAAAACTCACAGTTTTCACATCTGTTCTGGCAATAAATAAATATATAACTAAAAATTTTTTATATGTAATATGCACTGAAGGTGCTTTGGGCGTTAATAAAAAAAATAATAAAATAAAATATGTTGTCCTACTGAAAGATGAACCGTCGCCCCAGTCTGAGTTCAAGAGCGCTCTGGAGCAGGGTTTTCATCCAGGATGTCTCTGTACATTGCTGCAGTCATCTTTCCCTCTATCCTGACTAGTCTCTCAGTTCCAGAAAAACATCCCCACAGCATGATGCCCCACACTCTGCTCCCCGGGCGCCTGTCATGGCTGCCCACTGCTCACCAAGGGTGATGGTTAAATGCAGAGGACACATTTCGTTGTGTCACTGTGTGCTGTGCATCACAATGACAATCACTTCACTTTCACCACCACCATGCTTCACTGTAAGGATGGTATTGGCCTGGTGATGAGCAGTGTCTGGTTTCCTCCAAGCGTGATGCCTGGCATTCACACCAAGGAGTTCAATCTTTGTCTCATCAGACCAGAGAATTTTCTTTCTCATGGCCTGAGTCTCTTGAGATCACTTTGTGTAAATCTGTTGTTCAGGCCTAGCGATGTCACGCACTGGTGGCACACGGGCTGAGGATCGCATAATGCAGTGCGCACAATGCTGACAAACTGATTGCCCTACGTTCTGAGTTCGCACCGTGCCTTGGTGACTTTTCAAGCATGAAAATAGAATTTCAAGCTGCTTCACAACCCATTTGCCATTCACATGGAAGCCGCTCCAGTACAGATTAAGCTGCAGTTTAAAGATCTCGTTCGGCAGGGCATTTTGTGTGTTGTTGGCGCTTTGTCTTGCAGGGACAATCATGGATCGGTATGCGGAGATCTCGTGGGATGTTGCACGCGAGTCACTCGTTTGACAACCTGTTCTAGAAGGTTCTCATCGGTCCACAGAGGACCTCTGGAGCTCTGACAGTCACCATCGGCTTCTTGGTCACCCCCTGTCTAAGGCCCTTCTGCCCTGATAGCTCAGTTTAGGTGGTCGGCCATCTCTAGGCTAATTGCGACCTTCAAAACTGTGCCTCAGCTTCAATTTGTGCCTGGAGACAATCCTGTCTCTGAGGTCTACAGACAATTCCTTTAACTTCATGCTTGGTTTGTGCTCTGACATGAACTGTCAACTGTAGGACCCTATTTAAACAGATATGTACCTTTCCAGATCAGGTCCAAGCAACAGTGGAGGTGGACTCCAGTTGTGCTGCAGAAACATCTCAAGGATGATCAGAGGAAACAAGAAGCACCAGAGCTCAATTTTTTTAGCTTCATTACAAAGGCTGTGAATACTTCTGCACTTGTGTGCCTTTATTTATTTATTTGCTAAACTCTCACGTAAAGTTCTTTAAGTTGTCATTATGGGGTGCTTGGTGTAGAATTCTGAGGGAGAAAAAAAAATATTGAATCCATTTTGGAATAAGGCTGTAACATAAGAAAATACTTTCTGGATGCACTGTATAATTTACTTTATAAGATTTATAATACCCTTTATATACACCCCCCAGTGTCTCCTGTACTATTTTATACTGCCTCTACTTGTACTATTTTACTGTGCTTTTCCTGCACCTACGTAGACTTGCTAACAAGTATTATTGTCCAGGCAAATGTACAATGACAATAAAAGGTCTTGAGTCTAGAGTTGGTGTGTCAAACTTCAAAGGGTCCCTTACCTGTGAGGTGCAAACTTTGTTGAAGGACACAAAGATAGCAGTGTTGAGGAAGCAGCAGAGCGGCAGGTCGGAGTAGAAGGCCAGAGAGGTCAGCAGCAGGAGTACGGCTTGAGGCAGGAATGCTGCCAGGCCCAGGGTCAGGCTCCAGTCACTCTCTGCTGTCAGGTACAGCATGTAGAAGTATGGGGAGAAGTTGTGGCGAATGTCACGCCGCGTCACATGGTATATGTAGGTCTCATGCAGGAAATCCCAGCCGTACCTGCCAGAAAAAATGGTCAATTATATATATCAATACATTATATATGTACACAGACAGGGCAGCAATCTGTGCAAGGAATACTTTTAATTTTGTGTATAGGCAAGGATCTCGCAATATGTATCACGGTACGATTATATCATTGTAGTTGCACGCTGACTCTCCTCTCTGCTGAACAAACTTAAAAATCATTTGACAGCACCACCCGGTGGACTAAATTTGTATATAAAATAGAGGTGGGCATAGATTAATTTTCTTAATCTAGATTAATCTCACTGTAGTCTTGGAATTAATCTAGATTAATCTATAGCAATCTAAATTAATCTAGATTAATCTTAAAAATAAATTTTCCCTGAAGCAAACCCGGTGGCTTCATAGCTGCATCCATGTTTCCACAACACGTGATGTGGTCATTTCTAGAGCTGTGCGATTAATGACTCACCCGGGTTAATTGCCCGGATCCTTTAAATGACTCATGAGTCACGAATCTGAGGTCTCCATTGAACCGAATCCTTCGAGTCCTAACTACACCATGTCTATTTTGTAAACTCCAATATATTGGCTTACATGAGTCCGGTTGTAGAGGAAGTTAACCGCCAGGAGCGCTAACCCGCTCTTTGATCCGGGTGCGTACTGACTCAAGTGACTCACACACCTGGATCAGAGAGCGGGTTAGCGCTCCACTCAAGTGACTCACACACCCGGATCAGTTTAGTGAGTGACTCAGAGGGAGCCGAATCCTAAAAAGGATCAGAGTATTACAGCTCTAGTAATTTCACAGTTCAAAGACTCGTTCTCGCCCCTACAGTGCAGGTATTCATCCGCGCTAGGTATACAAAATAAAAAATAAAGGTCTTTAGGAAATAAGAAACTAAAAGACACAAGAAAGAAGAAATATACTTATAAATCTAGTGTAACCATTTAACTCCGGCACAATAGCTAGTTAGCTCCCAACCCAACTTTGTGAATAGATTAACGCCGATATTTTTAACGCAGCACGTTTTTATCGCCCCGATAAAGAGTCTCACGTTAACGCCGATAACGGCCCACCACTAATATAAAACATCAATATTTGTATCGAGACAACAATACCACATAAAATATTGTGACATATTGCTGTATCAATATTTCCGAACATCCCTACTTAATATTAAAAGTAAATTAGCTAAAGTCAAGCTCAGCACAAATTTTGTTAGACAAATTTAAAGCATTGGACTCACATGCAATAAAAAAACAAGTTCAGTCCACAAAACAGACCTCCTGAAACAGCAGCAAACACCAACAAATCCATGTTCATAAATCCGAGGAGAAACTGAGCAAAGCTGCGCTTGGCCTTCACGTTCTTCTTGGGGGTCTGCAGGTACAGGGCGATGGGGAGGGCATAGGTCACTGGAAAGATCTTCATGTGAACCGCCAACCCGTAGAGCAACGCTGCAGCAAGCAAACGCCTCTGCTGCAACAAGAGGAGTGTGCCGAGCACCAGCACCGCCAGCAGCGACTCTGCATTCCCCCTGGAGGACACGCCGGCCGGCAACGGATTCAACAGCCACAGGGCGCAGGACCCAGACGCGGCCTCGCCGGGGAGGCCGCGCAGCAGCAGCAGCCGGTAGATCAGAAGCCCCACCAGGACGTCACAAATGACGAACAGCAGCTTGCCAAACAAATCCGACACATAGATATTGGGGGTCAGCATCCATGCCAGGAGGGGTGTGTAGCGGTAGGTGGAGCGGTTGTAGGGCGATGCACCCTAAAAGATCAAGGAGGGAATTACAGATACCAAACCAACCCAGCCAAATACCTAATAATTAGTTAAAAAGAACAGTAGACACGCAGTGATACATGAAGCATCTGCAATTAAAAATATATACAGTACAGGCCAAAAGTTCACCTCTGGGAACTCCTTCAAAACTGTTGGAAAACCATTTCAGGTGACAACATCTGTAACAACCTCTTAAAGCTCATCGAGAGAATGCCAAGTGTGTGCAAAGCAGTAATCAGTGCAAAGGGTGGCTATTTTGAAGAAATTAGAATGTAAAACATGTTTTCAGTTATTTCACCTTTTTTTGTTTAGTACATAACTCCACATGTGTTCATTCATAGTTTTGATGCCTTCAGTGAGAAATCATGTAAATGGTCATGAAAATAATAAAAACACATTGAATGAGATGGTGTGTCCAAACTTTTGGCCTGTACTGTACATACAACAGAATTTTAAAATGATGACAGATTTGTATTTGCACAATTTCAGTGGTTGTGTAGAATACCTGAGTGACGTATCTGGCCGCATCGGTGAGGACGTGATAGTCGATGTCCGTGTATTTGACCGCCATGGTTCTGTCCTGATAAACGCCATATCCCACCAACGCCACGCGTACGAGCAGCGCCGCGCCGAACAGCACATGCACTCTCGCCGTCATTGCCGGTTCGTCCTCGGCCGCTATCTCGTCGTTTCGTCGTACAGCTCCATTTCTAGACAGCTTCGCGCTGGAGGTCCTGAAAACTCAAACGTATGACCCTACTTTTACTTCCGGGTTACGCCAGCAAGCGCCAAAAACGTCACTTCCGGATTTGAGAACGTAAACACCAAGAGGCTCCATAATAATCAGTGTATTTTAGTAACTGAGAAACAATCATTATAACAATATAACTGTTATATAATTTATAACATTATAACTGTTAATATAATGTCCGCGTTCCGCGGCGTGCAGATGGTCTGAGACTAAAAGTCTGACTTTTAAAGGCGCGGTTCTACAGACGCATGACGGGATGCACATGTTGTCATTTGATTACAAAGCGTGCTGGAAACATGACAAACTCTAGATGTTAAAATGTCACATGAAATGTAAAAGTTGCACCAGCTGCTGTAGTCCGCATTATTCTAAACTGCAGAAATATTTAAATTGCCGGGGGTTCTGTGACGCTGCTCTTAGCCGCACACCTGAGAGCCGGAATCCTGGCGTGCGGGGCGCTGACGCACGAACGTCATGACGTAATGGACAACAGGACTGGAGTCTGGAACGGAGTAGCTGGAGTGGAGACGGACTGGAACGAAATCAGATGATTCCACAGAGGCCCAGGTCCGGTGAATGAAACACGACCTAGACTGTCAAAACATACTCGCCTATGAACCAGAAAACCACAAAGTCACAGGTCCAAACCCGATTTCATGTTTCCTGGCAACTGCTAAACTGGTTGGTAGTAGCCTAGTGGGTAACACATTCACCTTTGAACAAGAAGACCCCGGTTCCAATCCCACTTACTACCATTGTGTCCCTGAGCAAGACACTTAACCCTAAGTTGCTCCAGGGGGGACTGTCCCTGTAACTACTGATTGTAAGTCGCTCTGGATAAGGGCGTCTGATAAATGCTGTAAATGTAAATGGTGATCAGTTGATCATCATTACAGACATAGGTCAGGTGATACAGGTGATACGTTTTCTAAACGACGACTTAGCATGAAACGAACCAGAGGGTCACCACAGCCACCACCACTGTAACAACTAAAGCTTCGGGGATTTTCAAATGGACCAGTAGCATCATAATTGACACGTAATGTACACCATGACACTGGACAACACTTTGGACTTCTCCACCTCTACAACTTTTTCTCTTACTGGACAAATCATCGCCAACCCTGCACTGACACTTTTTGCAGGCTCACTCTACCCTGGAAGGGGGTCCCTCTCTGTATCACTCCTTCCCAAGGTTTCTTCCTTTTTTGTGTGGAGTTTTATCTTGTGTGCAGAAGGGTCAAGTGTGGGGGGTGTCAACTGTAGGGCCTGTCAAAGCCAATTGAGACATACTGTATGTGATTTTGGGCTATATAAGAAATAAATGTTGTTGATGTTGTTGTTGTTATTTACCCCAGCTGTTTCCCTGAGTGTCTCCAGATGGACTGTCCCTGTCACTACTGGTTGCAAGTCGCTCTGGATAAGGGTCTTTGCGAAAGGCTTTGAATGTAATGTCAGAAAGGCCATGCCGTTTTCAACCACAAGGTGGCGGTACCCACACACTGAAAGTACCCCCAGCACACTGCACCAAGCAAATCACGAAAACATTTCATTCGAGCCACTGAGACGCAACTGTTAAACTTAGTACCATGGTATTGTAAAAGGCCCTCAAGACCGACTTCCACTGCCAGCATGTGCAGGCTGAGCCTTGCACCACCAGCTCACATGACCTTCTTTAAGTCTGATCTGATCACAGGACCCACACATGGTTAATCATGTTGTAATCTCTGCTCTGAACTTGTGTGCAGTGAAGTCTCAAACTGCCTTTACGGGCTTAATAAAACACCTTTCTCTGTTTCGCTATCGAGAAAGGAATGCATGGTGTTTTTTTTAGGTTTTTATATATAACACACACATAAAAAGGATATCATCATTTAGCTGGAAAACAACTTGTGGAGTCCACGCAGCTCAATGAGGCAGCCCATAATTTGCAATTGATTATTTCAGACTTTAAAGATCTATTCTTCATAGGGTCTGTCTTTCAGTTCACTGACAGCTGGGATCCTGTGGATTTTTGCAGACCACTGACAGCCCAGGTTCTGTTTTTCTCCAACAGCTCATTCTGCGGCAGCTTAGCAGTTCAAACCATGTCTGCAATCACATGGCAGAAGCTTTTTTCTTTTCCTCACTCCATTGCGCTCCTGGTTGATTTCTCCCACTTTAATTCTCACCTTAGTCTTATGTTCTGGAAGTTTAAAACATGCAAAGTATTGTTCTCAGAATAGTAAAGTTTCTCAACTGTGCAGTTCACTGACCGACAACAGTTTTACACACATCCTTTTACACATTCAACTACATTAATGCAACTGGCTTACACAGACCCACAGGCTTTTTAGCACACATATATTTAACCAATCACACGCTCAATGTGAAGATTTCTCTGTGGCTTTTAAATGTGAGGAGCTGACCTTGTTGGGTTAAGCAGGGTTGCTTTAACCAATGGCAACTGTGAGCCCAACAAGAGACAGGCTGTTTTATTCTGATTTATACTGCAGTATGTCTATTAATAGTAATTAATTGATTTTTGTCAATAAACACCTTCACTGAGTATCTTTGCATCTATCTTTCATAATACATTTTATGATTCAGCAATTCCTAAGCAATATTTTTCAGGCAACTATGGTTCATGCAACCAGAAACTGTACAGAGTGTAATAAGGTGGAATGATATTTAAAGAGATATCCCCTGGATTCTATAGATTTGCAGCATTTCTAAAAATTCACCAGCATTCTGACAGTGATTAACATCATGAAAAAAAGGTTCGTGCAATGCAGCAGAAGCGGTTTGTGAGTGAACGGAAGAAACACAGTAGGCCCACAAAACCACAAAATCATACGTGTGAACCCCACACTTACCATCGCTATTGTTAAGCCAGGCACTCACAGGCGGACATTGGTTCGAGACAGTGCAGACTAAGCGCAAACATGGGGGTTTTTATTTAGTGCATTTGATATGACACAATAAAAGAGGGCCAAAGAAATAATAATCCATCCGTTACAGTTGTGTACAGCCTGATCATCACAGTTACCACTGCGCTGCTCCATAAAAGAGAATGGTTTGGTTGAAGGTGCTGTGGGCAGTGGGCATTCAGAAGGTTGCCGGTTCGAATCCCGAACCACAAACGTGCCACTGAGCACGGTACCGTCCCCACACGCTGCTCCCCGGGCGCCTTTCATGGCTGCCCACTGCTCACCAAGGGTGATGGTTAAAAGCAGAGGACGCATTTTCGTTGCGTCACCGTGCGCTGTGCTGCAGTGTGGCGCGCCAGTGAAGCGCTGCAGCAAGGCCGTTATTGGCCGTTGTTGATCATCCCACAAAAACAAAAGTTCAGCGAGCTCGTTAACGTCAAAAGTCCATCACTCGCTGGCCTCATTACAGAGAGAGGGTCTGTCTCTCCTCAGAGTGACCCACGTTTGTCAAATTACTTCCAAACCACGAAGCACTCGTGAAAAAGGACGTGTGTGTCTGTGTGTGCTCCCCATGTGTGTTTGTGTGTTCCTTTGCTATGCGTGCATAACGGCCTGACGAATAATGACCTCCCTGTAAACAGTGCGTCTCCGATAGCTGCCCTCTTACAGGGCTCCATTATTTATTCATGAAAATCAATAGAAGAACAGGAGATGACTCAGGTTAATAAAGTAGTAAAAATGTTTCAAAACAGACCGATTACTACGACTGTTCCTGTTCCTCGCTGTCTGTATTCATCACGTTATCTCGCCATCCCTCCATCCGTCCATCCCGGACTCCATTTTGCTCTGCTCTGCCTGACCTTGTTTCCTCGTACGGGCTTCATTAAGGGGGAAGCCATAAATGAGGGGCAGATTCAGTTAATGGGCCCAGATGAAGGCCAGAGCTTTCTCTTCCCTAGTGTGAACCAGGAGACCCAGGTTCAAATCCCACTTACTACCATTGTGTCCCTGAGCAAGACACTTAACCCTAAGTTGCTCCAGGGAGACTGTCCCTGTAACTACTGATTGTAAGTCGCTCTGGATAAGGGCGTCTGATAAATGCTGTAAATGTAAATCTCATTACCAGGTCTGTCCATGAAATGCAGCGGACAAACAAAATGCAGTTTCGTTACGTGCTGGAACACCGCTGCAAACATGCCGTTTCACTCAAAAACAGACATGCAACCATCAGTAGAGAGAAAGAAACAGCACAGACCACAGATCACCACAGACCCTGTAGACGGGGGTTGGCAGAGTTCACTTGGGGCTGGGTGGAGAGAGAGCATGTAACCATCTGCGCATTTTCTAAAACCCGTTACCCCGTTCAGGGCTCTCTCCGCAGCCAGATTCTGCACATCCACTCTATGGACGCCATGTGACGGTGACAGACAGAATAGCTGTGCGGTGGTGACAAACAGGGAGACTATGTGATGGGGACTGACAGGGAGACTATGTGACGGTGACAGTCATGGAGACTATGTGATGGTGACTGACAGAATAACTGTTTGACACTGACAAACAGGGAGACTCAGTGTCGGTGACAGACAGGAAGACTGTGTTGGTGAGGAACAGGGACACTATGTCAGTCATGGAAACTATGGGACAGTCATGGAAACTATGGGACTGTGACTGACAGGGAGGCTCAGTGTTGGTGACGAACAGGGAGACTGTAAGACTGTGACTGACAGGGAGGCCATGTGACGGTGATGAAAAAAAAAGAGTGTGTGACAATGTAAT
Source organism: Denticeps clupeoides (assembly GCF_900700375.1). Taxonomy (NCBI): domain Eukaryota; kingdom Metazoa; phylum Chordata; class Actinopteri; order Clupeiformes; family Denticipitidae; genus Denticeps; species Denticeps clupeoides. Next base: position 26,206,639 of record NC_041708.1, on the reverse strand, counting down.
GGTGACAGACATGTGTCGGTCATGGACAGGGAGACTGTGTCCTGATGAACAAGGAAACTATGCGACAGTAACAAACAGGCAGTCTGTAAGACAAATAACAAATATGAACTAAATAAAATCTTCTCAACTTTTATGAGTAGTTAGTTTTATAATCTACTTATAAGTGTTAGATTTGACCTAATTTGTTTAGGTATTTCTTAACTTGTAGATTTTACATACTAACTATAATGTATATTTTATAGTTTTTTTTAATAGTGCAGCGTGTTTTCAGATTTGTGCTCAAAAAATGAAATCAACAGATGACACTTCTCATACTTAGACCCTCTCTGGATACAAGAAAGAAGTCCCTAGAAAACTCACATGAAGAAAAAAGGGGGAGAGACCTTGGGAAGGAGTAGTTCAGAGCGGACTCCCTTCCAGGGTAGCAGGAGCGTGCAATGGCCATCACTGGAGTGTTACTGTTAACACCGGCTTCACAAGAGGCATGAGTATGAGAAGATGGTCCATGCTGATGATGCTCAGGTCGTACTAGCTTCCTAATGAAGGAATCCTAATTAACGAATGGAAACTGTATTTTGGAACCCTGATCATTATTAAAATCAGGTGTCAATAATGTGCATTTCCAGTTGGTGCTTCCTGGGATACTGAAGAAAGAAATGGCAACATGGCGGATGAACATCACACATCATATCTTTTCCCACTTTTAAATGAGAAAAGGGGTGGATATTGGATTGGGGCTTGGGTGAAGATTGCCCAGACACACGTTATGTTGCTGTCTACCTACTGTGTGTGTGTGTGTGTGTGTGTGTGTGTGTGTAGCATCTGCGATGGCCTCATCACTATCTGAAAGGCAAAACACTCATCGACTGAAATTTGCATTAGCTGCAAGTTGATATAAACCACAGTGGAGGGGTGTTGTTCTTGCAGAGTGTGTTATAAGCGAGTGTGTTTATGTTCTGTGTGTGTGTGTACCTGTCATGAAAGATGTATGAGCTGATTGTTCAGTTGTCTTCCCTTCCTCTTTCCTTTCTACCTTCCTTCTGTCCATTTTGCACAGCAACACAAAATCTCTTGGTTTATTTAAACCTCACCGCTGCGTCCCGGCACTTCTGTGCCTGTTTATCCGGCCCGGCCTCCTCAGTCCATCTTTCCATCTCGCCTTTCCTTTCTTTGCCTCCTTCTGTTGCCAGGGCGACGGCGGGGTGTGTTTGTTTAACCGCCTGCCTGTTGCTCATGGTGACTGGTCCCTGCTCACCTCAGGCCAAGTCACTGCCCGGTGCTATCCCATGATTCTCTGGGGCACAGCAGGAGGCTGAATAACGACGTGACTGCTGGCCTGCCGCCCGCCAGGACTGTGTGTGAATTTCTATTCAGTGTGTGTGTGTGTGTGTGTGTGTGTGTGTGTGTGATGCTTCCTTCCTAAAAGTTGATCGATACCCATCACTGCAGTTTGCCAGCTGATAAAAACAACACAGAATGGAAGAGCAAACCTTCACATGTGTGTGTGTGTACGTGTGTGTGTGTGAGTGTGTGTGTGCGAGTGTGTGGGTGCCATGAAGGGGACATGCGAGAGCAGGTTTCAGCAGACAGATGAAGATTAGTTTTATCCTGTCCCACGAACACGTGAAGGCGGCTGGGGCAGGTAAAGAGACACACATATACACATACTTACCACAGATTAACACACTCTCTCTACACACACATATACCAAAGAGGCAGAGTGGGTGCACCTTCACCATAAGGGAAAAAAATTCACCAAATTTTTGTGTGGCTTCATGTTTAGAATAAATGCTGCAAATGCTTAACAAGACACAATCTAGACGGTAAATCTAGTGTGCGGATAAATATCTCTGGGACACAATCCGTAGTAAGTGGGATTTGAACCTGGGTCTTCTGCTTCATAGGCAAATGTGTTGCTCCCTAGGCTACTACCACCCACTGGATGCTGCACTGGAGCATCATCCACGACACCACGTGCCTCACCCATGTAATTTAATCACTCACTCACACACACACACACACACACACACACACACACACACACAGTGTAACGTTAGAGCCTTTGTGCCTGAGGACAGGGAGCAGACTTCAGAGAGCTGACGATGACCACGGCGAGGAAGACTACATAACCCCTCCCCGCCCCCGACCCTACCCCTTTCACGCTCGCGCCCCCGGTGCCCGGAAGACTCGGCTCGGCGGTCGCGCGCTGCTCGTGCACGACCTGTCCTGCCGTGCCAAAACGTTCCCCTCTCTCTCTCTCTCTCTCTCGCTCGCTCGCTCTCTCCTAGGTAGCCCGGGAGCGCGCACGGCTTTAGACGTCTGCTCTGCGCGCGGGGCACGTGGACGCGCAGAAGCGCTTTTACTCCACTGGACCCGGAGAGCCGTTTTACTCTTCGCTCTGAGGTCAGTTTTTCCCTCTCTCTCTCTCTCTCTCTCTCTTAGTTTTTCTTTTTTTTCAGCGTTCGTTCAGGCGCGGCCGACCTGTTTATTGTAATAATGTCAATTGTTTAACGATTGTTGTCTTTATTGCCAATAGAAGCAAATTATGTGAGTTGTTTTTTTTTTGTTTTTTTTAGAACTAAGTCTTTTTTTAAACTCTTTTAATAAACGTTTTCATATATATATTTTGCTTCATAGTTTTGTCAATTGTTTCCAATTAACAGAGGTAGCACGTGCGTCGAGGTTATTAGGCGCTGACCAATCAGCGCGCAGCCAGCGCTCGGGGCTTAATCGAAGCCCGGATCCTCGTAATCGCCGCGGCCGCCGCTAAGATGTCCGCTTTATTCCGGCGTGCGAGAAAGTAAAAGCTGCTGGTCCGACGCCGCTTGTCACCTGAGCGCATCTCTCCCGGCGGCAGCGGGGCGTTATTGATGGCGGCGGGTGTAGGGTTTCCGCCCGTTACATGACGCCCTGCACCCCGGCGAAGCGCGTCCGGAGCCCCGGCGGCCTGTGCGCTTTTTTTTTTTTTTCGGGACCCAGTTTTTTTTCTTGCATGAGATTTTCGGTCTGAACTAAAGCAGATGAACGATTTCCAGATGTTTGACTCTCCTGTGACTCTCCATGCACACATACTGTGGATATGGAATGAACTTGATGAACTTGAGTTCAGGTGCTTGAGTTCACAGTTGTGTGTGTTTATGTGCCTTATGTTTGTTTCAACTACAGATGCCTCATCCTGATTCTTGAACTAGTAATGATCCAGTGAATAAAAGTTACATCTGCGGGTTACTTTGTGACGACCTGGTCTCATTCGAGTCCTCTAGTGAGAACGCGTTGCAGCTGTAGGCCGCCTCATACAGCCGGCCTTGTGGCCTTTGAGCCGGTCTGGCTAGGATCAGATTGTTCCTTGTGTTTATACGGTAATTGAGCATAAGGAGTATTGTTTGAAAGTTGGACTGTGGAAATGTGGCATTAATGCCTGACTTTCAGATGAATAGGACCCAGCTTTACAAGTGAAATTAGCATTCCCATATTTCTTTTTGTGCACACTATTACTGCTTGGTGGGATGTGAGCTGGAGAAGACGAAATGATTTCCCTGCGGGAGACTTTGACTCCGCCCCCCCTCTACCTGTCTGCTCGTCTGTCAGCTGCTCCATCATCACCACACACACACACACACACACACACACAGTCAGCATGCTTAAGGGACCTTGGTCTTTGGGATTTGAATCTGCAAAACTTTGGTTATGAGTCCGCTTCCTAAACCCCAAGAAAATAACTGGGTGACTGGGAGTTGAGCTACTCCTGCGAGTAAACAATCGAAGGGACCCAAACTTCCTCCACAATTCCCAATCACCATCCTTTTGGGCGAACTTCAGTCCATAAGTCACTGCTTGTTCTGTTCACGTATACCTGGATGAGTCCAATGAAATGGGCAAATCTGGCACGGCTCAGGTCTGCATGGGAACGTTCTGAGTGCAGCTTGTATATTTGCGCTCTTTTTCTCATACTGGCGTGCAATGAGGTTTGCGAGTCGAGATTTTAATGTGACATTTCTACATGCGTTTTCTGCTGACTCTCTTACTTGGGTGTGGTTGTGAGGTTTTCTCACACTTAGACCACTTCTGGATTCTTAGAGATTCTCGTGGTCCTCAGCCTGAGGACGTTCACCTTTTTCCAGCTTTGGTTCTCGGTTGTTCGTGACCTGCGTCGTGGATTTTAAATAAACTGTGTCTTTGTTCCATTCATTTTCCCATATGTTCCTAGAAGCTACTCCATCTCTGCTAATGAAAGACAGTCTGACCGCATGATTCATCCAGTTTTTATTGCGCGTTCCATACTGTGGCATGATCTCTTGTATCAGTGTGGGAGGCAGAGGATCATTATGGTTCTCCAAACATGTTTCACTACTAGTGATTTGGCCCACGTGGTTACTGCACGCTCAGAGGCTGGTTGCTTGTAGATGGAACCCCCCCCCCCCAAAAAGTGTCATTTAGTTCCTTCACATTTTGTTCTTGTTTTAATATCCTTGGTGCTGTGGGTGTTGGAGGCCTGAGAACTGTTAGATGTTGCGCAAGTCTTGTGTGTGTGTGTTTGTCCTGAATGAAAACTCCTGCTTCAGTTGCCCTAGAACTGGTGCTTTTCTTTTCCAGAGGAGTTCCGAATGGGGCTTCAGCCTGAAGTCTCTCTCTCTCCCTCACACACACACACGCACACACACACACACACACACACAGATTTTGCAGTTTGCACCACTCTGTGACCCTCATCCAGAAAGTGTCCACTGAGACAACCACATCTGTGGGCCTCATGTTTGCACAGCATGCTCTGTGTGTGTCTTATGTGTAAGACACATGCATCCCTTTAGCAATTGAAAGCATATTTGTGTTTGTTTGCCATGTATGATGAGTCCACACAGCTTGATTCAGCTATTCAAATGCCGCCTCCTATCCCACCCCAGCATAGCAGAGTCAAGGTTTTAGTTTTGTGTGTGAGAGAGACAGAAAGAGGCATAAAACGAAGCCAGTAGGTCTGATTTCTCAAACTGGACTAAAACCACCAACCATTAAAATTGGCCTCTGTGTGGGTGTGTGGCATCTATGTCTGATTCCTTTTTATATGGTGCTCAATGCTGCGGTCTTGATCATTTCCAAAAGTAACTATATATTTAAACAAATGAAGTCAGGTTCGCTTAGTCCTGTAAACTGCAGCCTCTTGCGTGTGAATCCAACAAGTGAGATTTAACCACTGCAGAGTTTAAAGACAAATTAATAAACTCCTCCGTATTCTCTCCAAACTGGAACATGTCAAATTCTTAATGTGCATTCTCTTTTTATTTTGGCGTTTTAAACACACACTTGATTTGTTTAGCAGAAGTTCAGAGTTTTCTGCCTGGAAAATTACTATTTATGAGCCCTTTGACTGCAGTACAGATGCAGATAGTGGTAGTGGCCTAGTGAGTGACACACTCGCCTATGAACCAGAAGACCCAGATTCAAATCCCACTTACTACCATTGGGTCCCTGAGCAAGACACTTAACCCTGAGTGTCTCCGGGGGGGGGGATGTCCCTGTAACTACTGATTGTAAGTCACTCTGGATAAGGGCGTCTGATAAATGCTGTAAATGTAACATCGGGATGCCCAGCCTTGACTTCAGTAGAAACTAGACGTTTCTGCCAGGTGAACAAAAGAACAAAAAGAGGAAATTAATCCCAGCTGGGCTATCTAGTGAAGTTTAGCCGTCGCCTGCACTCATATAACACCTCTGTTTTACCTGAAGAGGCGCTGGCGAGTCATTTAAAACTGCCCTCTAGTGGATGCATCTCCCACCTTTTTTAACCTGCTCATACTATTGACCAATACATTCCACGTTAACTAAGTTAGGACTGAATTGGCATTCTTGTTTCTCCTATTTGTGCTTGTGTGGGAGGAGCCTTTTCTAAATTAATGATGGTGCTGATATAATCACTGGGACTCCTGTCAACGGCTCAGATTCCACAAAAAACCTTGAAGTATACTTCTGTTCTTTAGTGATTTCTCTAACAACCACCAAATTTGGGGTGTGTGTTCGTGATGTGTAGATGTGGCTGAACTCCATGAAGACCCACTAATTGAAAAGGCATGTTTGAGTGTGCGCCTGCGCGTGTATACACACACTTTATGAACGCAAGCTTCATATACACTGAAACGTGTCCTCCGCTACTACCAGACGAACATGTACACAGTGGTGTACGTATTGAATATTTTCAGCTGATTTCCACCACAAGCGTGTTGCTCCCGTGTTTGAAATAAATGGACTGTCTTTGGCTAGGTCCAGTTTTTTGTACATAGGTCACATCCCACATAGGGAATAAGCAAATCATGGCTGCATAAGTTATGCAATTTAACATGTTCATAACTACAGCAATGAATTTGGCAGGAATATACAGTACAGGCCAAAAGTTTGGACACACCTTTTCATTTAATGTGTTTTCTTTATTTTCATGACCATTTACATGGTAGATCCTCACTGAAGGCATCAAAACTCCACGTGTCCATTCATAGTTATGTACTTAACAAAAAGTGGAGACTTGGCCTCCACAGTCACCAGACCTGAACCCAATCGAGATGGTTTGGGGTGAGATGGACCCGCAGAGTGAAGGCAAAGTGCCAATAAGTGCTAAACACCTCTGGGAACTCCTTCAAGACTGTTGGAAAAGCATTTCAGGTGACGACCTCTTGAAGCTCATCGAGAGAATGCCAAGAGTGCTGCTTTGCACAATCAGAGAAAATGGTGGTGATTTTGAAGAAACTAGAATACAAAACGTATTCAGTTATTTCACTTTTTTTTTGTTAATTACACACATAGATTTATTCCCCTCAGGATAAACATTAGTGTATTTTATTGTGGAAATTATGCTCTGTCTGACCCTGCAGATTGTCTTAGGCTCAGTAGGGCCACCTGGTGGAGAGAGACAGGGAATGGATGTACTTTTGTACTCGTTATTGTGTGTGCATGAGCTCAGCTTTCTAATAACACACACGCACGCACTGTTGACTGTCATGCTTGCAGTATGAGGTAACAGTGTTAACGGGGAGCATACTTTGATCGGCACATTCTTCAGACCTGTGTGTCTTGTATTATGTTTCTGATATGTTCTAGTTCTCGTGTTTCTATTTTCTCTTCACACATTCACACACTTTCATGCCTCTCCAGCTGTGTGTGTGTGTGTTGAGTCCTTTTTCCGTCACTCTGAGATTAAAATTGATATTTTTATTTAAAGGGTTTAAGTTTAATTGAATATACATGTGATTTAATGCTGTAAAATAAACAGTGATTAATATTTACTTTAGGCTGTGGTTTTTTTTTTTTACTTCCATGCTCAATTGAATAAGATTTATAAGATTTTCTCTCTGTGTGATTTCTGTATGCTTCGTTCCATTTGGCTTCTGATGTCCTGCCTTTCAGAGAAATGCTTTCAAATGCCTGGCCGTGTGTTGATTTTGTTACATCATCAGACCAGTATAAATCAGCCTCTCTGGCAATGTGGAGTGTTTTTACATATTCTCTCACACACGCAGGGGTTTTATAGAAATTGACGACACATCGCTCATTTAGAATGAAAGAGGTGTGTGTGTGTGAGAGACGGCGGTCTGAGAGGACTTTGAACAAAAATTGAGGCGGAAACAAAATATTGTTTTACACAACAGTGAAGTTGTAGAACTTTTTATAAAATGCGAACTTTTGATCAGTTTGCTTTTTTGTAGCTTTACCTTCCCTGGCAACTTGGGCTGAACTGACCAGGGTGATGTCGTACACCACAGAACTGAATTGCAGGTCATTCAATTTGTGTTGTTGTGTTTTCATACATGGCAAACGCGTCCACAATGGAGCACTGATGTGACGTGTCTGCCAAATGCTGTAAATGTAAATGTGTACAGAAGTGGCACGACTTAAAAGTCAACTAAAAATCAATATAATTATCCATGTGGTTCACAGGTTCACAGCCCACTTAATAACGTTGTGTCCCTGAATAATACACTTAACACTGAGTGTCTCCAAGGGGAACTGTCCCTGTATCTCCTGATTGAAAGTCGCTCTGGATAAGGGCGTCTGATAAATGCCATAAATGTTATAGTTACATGGCCACCAACTCAACATGTGTTTCTATGTTGAAAACAAGCTGCTTTTCCTTCAGTCATGTTAACAAACATCTCATAAATATTCTTTTCATGATTTATAATGGTGCCCAATAGCACAATAGTGAATAATGTTCACTCCCCCCCCACACCCCATTTGGCAGGTTGTGTATTGTGCAGTGTTTAATGGTTTGGAAAAGGTAGAACACTAACTGTTTTTTGCTTTTGTTGTCCTCCGTTGATGTCATGCATGTTGCATTTCGCACGGCCTCAACTACAAAGCCCCCGTGATTCCTTTTCTAATCTACACCACACATGCAGGCGTCCAGCAGATATGATTTCAGATGTGACTATTTATGGCACCATACTAAAAATAAACAGACCAACTTTTTTTTTTTTTTTTTTTTCTGATCAGTGTGTGGGGGGGTTGATTGGTCAGGTCTGCGTTGAGGCTGGAAAGCACCTATCTATATTTGTGTCTCCAGAGTCATTTCTGTGCCATACATTCCTGCTGTGGGATGGGTGGGTGTGTGTGGTGGGGGGGTCTCTGGTTATCTAGGCCTCTCTACAGTAGAGTCCTGTCTCTAGAGTGACCTCTCTGAGACAGCAGGACACTTTGGCAGAACTTTTCCAGCACACACACACACACACACACACTGGTGCAGATACACGCTGCTGATGGATTAACCTGGTTTGTCACAGTAAGTAACTTCTTGCCTTCAAGAACACAGATACACGCATGCATACACACACACAAATCAGTCATTGGGTATACCTATTTGCTGTATTTTGTATGAACATTCTATGTTTATAATGTTATGTTTATTCATTTTTATTACTTTTTTTTTTTTTTTTTTTATTTACTGTGTTTCTTTTCTGCGATTCCACACCCGTTTTTTTCTCTTGCTGAAGTAGGTCGGCATGCATAAGGGATAGACCAGGTACGCTGGTGAAGTGCGCGTGTGTCTGACTATTCTGACGGAAAGACAGCAGGTGGAGCACAAAGAACAGCTGTAGCTGGTGTGTGTGACACACACATATTAACATTACCTAAATGCAAACACTGCATTCATATTAGGTTCTAGAGCTGATTTGTTTGAGTTGTGCAAATTTGCTTGACTTTTTATATATGGCTCATAACTAAAAAATAATCACCTAGAAGTGTCAATGGTGAAGTGTGTGCTTTTTATTTTTTTATTTTTATATATATAAAATTTTTTAAAGTGCTGTGACCCCTGACCTCTTTGCAACATGCTGTGGGTGCATGTGTGTATCATGTTGAGGGTCGGTGCTTCTCTGAGTCTGGCTCTCTAGTTCCCATTAGAAGCAACTGATTGGTGGAGCAGCTGAGACCAATGTGAGGGCTTCTTGGTTCTCCCACATAATTTTGTGTGTGTGTGTGTGTGTCACAAAGCTGAAAAGGTTATGACCACTCAGCCCACACCTGACCTTATTAGGGCAGAGCCAGGACTGGAACTGTCTTCACAGTGGGGTGTGTGTGTGGCTATTGGGGTGAAAGGTTGTCATAATTTGTAGGTTAATGTGGCACATTTATAACTTACTTAATGTGACCTAAAACAATAAGGTCCCAAAGCAGTAATCTGGGGGCACTAGCTACAGGTCTGTGTGTGTGTGTGTGTGATGTTTAGGGGACTGTGAATTTGGAAAGGTCAGAGGAACCACAGTCATGTGGTTAATGGGCTGTCAGGACCCTAGTTCCTGTTGAGGACAGAGTATGAGTTCAATTGGAAGTATTTGCATCGTGTGTGTGTGAGAGAGAGAGAGAGACTGTAAAGCCTGGATGACCCTTTAGAGTTAATTAATCCTGAAATCCTTAGTAATCTGTGCTGTTAGTGTCTCCTGTCTAAAGCCTCTGACTTACACCTTTACCCTCACCACAACCAGCACTGTGTGTGTGTGTGTGTGTGTGTGTGAGTGAATCCACTTTGTAACTATTGCAAGCATGTAGTCACGGTGTTTTTTTTTTTTTTTTTTTTTTTTTTATGTCCACTGTCATGTTTAATTTTAAGTGTGTGTGTGTGTGTGTGCACACAGTTTGCATTTAATTGAATCTGAGGTGTGTTTTGCAGGGATTCACTGTGTTGTTGCAAGTGCTTGTGGAAATGCTGATTTTGTAAGAAATAAAAAATTGCTGTATTGCAGGCAGTGGCCGCGTTTTAACAATAAATCATGTCCACGGCTGTTTGCTCGGTCCCTACCTGCCATCGTGGCTGCGTGCACAGTCACACGTCCCGCTGGCAGCCTACTGCTGCCATTGGTGGTGTTCTCACGCATGGGCTTTTATTTTTTGTCCACAATTTGTGATGCCAGACGTGCTGCATTCCTTGAAGCACTCGAACCAGTCAGCTCTCTGTTCCTGTGTGAGACAGCTCACAGACACACACACACACACACACACACACACAGCTGTTCTCTGTGTGTGTGTGTACAAGAGAAATACAATATAGAAATTTCATATCTCTTTACTCTTTCCTTTTTATGATAGATTCTCTTTGGCTGAAAGGTGTGTGTGTGTGTGCGCGCGCACGCCCGTGTGTGTGTTGGACCACGTCCAGTCCCCAGGATAATAACTGCATTGTCAGGATAATTTATAGAACTCCTGGTTTCTAGGGCAGAATTATGGGATGGCAAATGCTACTGTTGTCAGATTGAAAAGCTGCAGCCGTGAACCTGTGTACTTCGACGCATGCTCACACACCCTGGAGGAAGAGTTGTTTGTGTGTGTGCATGTTAATTGTCTGTGTTTTTTCCTCTTTATGAGGTTTGCCTACACACACAAGCATGAAATTCCTCTCATCTCTCACTGTTGACGTGTGTGTGTGTGTGTGTGTGTGTGTGTCCTCGCTCTCCTGCTGTGTGGTTGAGTGAACAGCAGTTCTCTCTCTCACTACTGCAGATTGCAGTTCACATCGTTGATCAGGTTGATATCCCCTATAATCTGATTATGTGTGTGTGTGTGTGTGTGTGTGTGTGTGTGTGTGTGTGTGTGTGTGTGTGTGTGCGCGCGCTACATTAGCATTAGCACTGCAGGTACAGTCATCCCGCTTACTCCTCCTGCTCTCTCTCTCTCTCTCTCTCTCTCACCCCTCTCTGCTGAGTGTACTGTCTCAGCAAGGCTAAGGCAGCATTTCTTCCAGTCCTCCTCCTGCAGTGTCCTCCTCCTCCTCCTCCCTCCTCCTCCTCTCACTTATACCTCCGTTTCTCTTTCTCACTCCGTCTGCTGCACCTGCTCTTTTGCCAACATGTACCAGAACCCGTGGATCTCCAACTACCTGAGCCATGTCAAGTTCTGTCAAGGTGAGTGGGAAGCCCCGTCCCATCCCAGCGGCGAGAGGGCCCGGGTGCGCAGCTCCGCCGTGGGGCTGTCCTCCTCATATCGGGTGCTGCTGCGCTGCAGGCTGGAAGGGCGGACCGAGCCGAGCAGCGGAAAGCGCTGCAGAGGGAGAGCGAGCGAGGCATGCTGGCCAGCGCCGTTGTTCGTGCTTTTTAGTTGTGGCTGTTTCTGCCGGTGGCATGTGTGCGCACGCGTGCCCCTCCATGTGCTCACCACTGTTGTTAGAAATGGGTGTAGTTGGACTGTGTGGGTAGGTATGTGTACGGTGTAACTTTTTGGCTTCATCAGCGTTTGGGTCGAAATGACCGGATGTTCGTGTACCTGTCTGACAGTTGATGCGTGTGTGTTTGTGTGTAATATTATGATTCTGTAATGGCTCTTCGGAGAGACTACATGTATGTGGGGTCTTATTATTTTGTGTGTGTCCATCTGTCTAGATATGTGATGTAACTGATTGGCTTTGAAGTGACACACACTTCCTACTCTACCCCCTAATTTGTGTGTGTGTGTGTGTGTGAGTGTGTGTGCGCGTGCGCGCACCGCCTCTGTGTGTTAATCCTGTGCTATGCAGCCAACAACATTTTGAGTGCACCTCCTCTGGCATTGATAGTCAGCAAATGAGTGAGATTTGTAAAAATCTGCCCTAGTCTGCGGTCCTGGTGGAAGGGTCTTGATTTGGGGTCCGGTAGTAAGAGATTCTAACGCCCCATTATTTCAGTGTTGCACACCTACAGCTCATTCAATGTTTGCAGGTGTCTTTCAGGGGATAAAGAGCAATCGGGGGTGTGTGAAAGTGATACACAGCACAGCACACGGTGACACAACGAAATGCGTCCTCCGCTTTTAACCATCACCCTTGGTGAGCAGTGGGCAGCCGTGTCGGGCACTCGGGGAGCAGAGTGTGGGGACGGTGCTTTGCTCAGTGGCACCCTTCTGATTTCAGGTCTGGTTCTAGGCCCCTCAAGTGTGTGAGAACATAAACTCTATATCTTCGTAAGCATTGAGTCATGGCTGAGTCATTTAATGTCTGTGTTAAACAGGTGTCTCTCCACCGATTACAGACTGTGTCTGTCCCTAGATTTTATGAAGCATCTCTCTTTTATCTCTGCTGTGTGTGTGTGTGTGTGTGTGTGTGTGTCTGGCCCCCTGAACTCCTAAGACGTAATGCTTGTCTCAAAGCTTTGAAACCAGTAGACCACACTTACGGATTCATACGATTACCAGTTAATTGCAGTAAAAAATAGTTTTTGTTTTGGCTTCAGTGCAGACATCTACTGTTTTCATGCTCCATTAACTAATAAACCGCAGCTTTGAGAAGTAAATGGAGGCAAAGTGGTCACTATGTTTACTGGCCCCTTGTGTAAATACCCAGATAAATGTTATATTGAGTATAAATATATTGAATAAATGAATATGTGCTCATGCAAGTTTGTGTGTTTGCTGTGAAGTGTCTTCTCCATTTTGTCCTTTTGTCAGTGACTAATTTATTCACACATTTGGGTTCCAATCATTTTCTTAAGCAGATAATGAGCAACTTGTACACTATGAAATCATTAATTTCATAAATATATATCATTTGTTTTTTGACCATGATTGCTACACAAATGACCCCCTTTCTATTTGCATGAAATTGTTTGTGAGGCTGTCCCACCCAGCTCTGGTTGCTGTTGTGTCATTGGACTGCGTGAGGCTGGGGAAAGGCGGATTTTTACAGCGTGAGAGATGTTTTCTCCAGATATTCTGTTCAGCTGTGAAAACACACCCTCAACGCAGAATATAGCTGAAGGCTCTCTAAAAGACCTGGACGTGTGTGTGTGCGCACGCACCAGCGTCGGGCTATTTGGTCTTTGTTCTTCATTAATGTCTTTTTAATACATGCTGTGAAGAATGGGCTTTAGAGTTGATCCCTAAACCTGGTGGGAGACTTCTGCAGAACAAGGATTTATAGATTTTTATTGCAAGAAGTTTGTGTGGTTTTGTGCTGTCCCCCCCTCCTATTGAAGTATTGTGTTACGAGTATATATTTATGTCCCTAGGTTTTTAGCTTTTGTCATTAATTAAATTGCTGTTTTGTTTCTTTTTCCTGTCTGTCTGTCTGTCAGGAGTTGCTTTGGAAACGCCGGTCAAACTTGACGGACCAACGCTGCGACAGAAGAAAGGCTTCAGGTGGGTGGGGTCATAGGATCAAATAGTTTACTCTTCACTTATCTATTAGTGTGTGTGATCCCGCTATATTTGTAATAATGTAGTTGGCCAATGGTGTGTGGAGGGCCATTTGGGGTGCAGATGAATCCATGATCAAGGCTCTGTGTGTTTTTATTCAAAGTCAGTTCCTCATATTTGTACTGAGTTGCATTGTCTCACTTTATTTAGCGCCTGTTGCTTATGTTTACCTGAGGGTAAAAAAAGGTAAAACGGCTGAGGCAGGTTTTGTGTAATTATTACTCACAAACTCTATTGATAATCAGCTTTAGCCAGGAAATACTTGGGCATCTTGCACATTCTGTGTTTTTCTCATCTGATTCGCACCGGGTCAGTGTCGTCCTCTGTCTTCAGCAAGAACCACAAACACATGCTTTTCCAGGTCTAGAGGAGAGTCAGGACAACCTTACCCTTTGTCTCTCAGTTTTCAGAAGGAGTTTTCAGTTGAGGACAAAGAGCAGTTGTCCCAGAGCACCAAGGACTTTGATGTTAATCTCCTGGCCGTTCTCCCCAAAGGTGAGTGTGCTGGTTTTATATATGAATGGATGCATGCGTGCACGAACACACACGGACACATGCGCACACACTTCAGCGGAAATGCAAATAAAGGGGTCAGACCTTGTCTCATTGGTTCCTTGGATCCTGGGACTGTGTGTGTGTTTGGGAGTGCACTAAATGAGGAAGGGATATTTTCAGCCTTTTTGGGCAGAGCCACCTGTGCGCAGCCCACCAACCCTTCTCAGCAGTTGCTAGTGTGTATTGAGAATAGCAGATTCAGAGACTGTGTGTGTGAGAGATGAGTTGTTATAATGGGGAAAATTGGTGAACAAGATTTAGGTGAATTTTCTGGGGTGCAGAAACGTACAGGTGAGACCTCATTGCGTGTAAGTGTTGTATAGTATGTTACATGGCCAGGTACAACATGTTGGTTTCTTTTAGTGTCTGCCTGTGTGAAGAGTTCTAATAGGGTTTTACATGGTTAGCAGTAAAAAATTCTAATCTGAATTCTGAGTCTCTACAGTTGCTCACACTGTGACACTTATTTTCAACATGTACTAGGGTCTGAATTAGCCAGAGTTGAGGGGTCATGGCTTTGATATGCTTCATATGATTAAATCCAAGGCCAATAACAAAAACTCCATTCAAAGGCTTTTTATAAGAGCAATAATAATAGCGACTTAAATATGATTTCACAATCAGTTTTAGCACATTGGATGTAAAGTGTGATTTTTTTCCAAATTGCCTTCGCACAGTTGTGCTGTTCGTAGCACATGCTTAGTTCTCCGCTGCTGCTGCAGAGCTGTGTTGACTGGCTAGTTTTTTTTTTTTTTTTGTGACTGAGGAGCCCCAGCTCATTTATCAACTCTGTTTCAGCATTTGACCTCTGCAGGGTTTTGCACCAACAATGACAGCATTTCCCAACCCTGTTCTTGGAGTTCCTCTCCCAGAAAGCATGAATTGCCCAACTCTGCTTGAATCCTATTGCATAAAATAATTTTTTTCTTTTTTCCCCCCCTTCTTATTCAGACTGTAGGGACTCTAAGAGGCACTTGATAATTACTAGGGTCTACAGGGATAAACCATTGTAAAGTATATATTTTAAAAAGATTCAAATGTTAATTAATAGTTTATATACAAAGATTTGTTAGTGCCAATTTGATTAGATATGTAGTCTAACTGACCCAGTGCTGACGTAGTGACCAGCTACAACAGCAAACCCTGAAATCCAGTTATACCAGCTAAAAGGGAAGAAAAGAATATGTGCAGGGATGAACTTTGATGACTAATTTAGACAAATTTAGGTAAACTGTTTATGCCTTAATCTGTGTGGACGTGGATGTGTTATAATAGAAGTCTGAAGCAGCTTCTATTGTTTTTTTGTGTTTTCCAACCATTTGGATTGTTGAAGCTTGCATAAATTATACAGATTTTGTTTCTGTGCATGCGTAAAATTTTTTACTGTTTTTTTTTTTTTTTTTTTTTTTTTTTCCTTTTTTTTTCTGCTTTGAGTTTTTATGAGCGGGTGGCTTGGAACTGTCATCGAACTGAGCAGGGAGGAACAGGAGGAATGGGGGAGAGAGCAGCTTTGGCTGATTTCACTTCTTCCCATCTGCTGCTGCTGCTGCTCAGCTCCTCGGCGAAGCTGTTGTAAAATGCGTCTCCTACAGTTTACGATCTCTTGTCTTTTTGAGCTTAAAAATTCAGCTTTTAAATAAAACATTATGATGTTACACTGGCCCAACTTTTTGAGCGTGTGGGTCATCTTTTATACAGGGCACAATTAAATTCACAAGCTAAAATACAAATTCCCCCAAGAAATTTAGGAAAGTTTTCTTTATTTGCTATGAATGTCCAGTTGCAGGCGGTCTCATCTCTTGTATTCAGTTTATGCCCTTCTACTCCATTTATCCCATTCGTATTTAGCTGTGGGACCAACACAGAAGTACCCTGATGTGGTAGTGGGATTTGTTAGGGTTTTATGACCTTACTTTTTGTCTTTTGAGAGCATGTCATGGAAGCCCCAGGTCACTTTCACACATAACTGAACACCGTGAATTGTGAACTTTTCGATTTTTAATTTTTTTTTTCCTTCATTGGTCAGGTTGATCTGTGTTCTTTGTTCTCTTCCCCTGCAGTGTCAGAGTTGAGGAAACGTTTTGAGAACATCAGTGGCAGTACAACAGACTGGAGCATGAACAGGTGATTTGTTGTGAGGACTGAACAACCCTGTTTTCCCGAAGGTGACACTTTCTCTTTCTTTGTACGACAATTCACAGGAAAGAGAGGAATGCTCGTCGTTTGGAGGGGATAGAATCTGACTTGCAGCCCTCTCTGATTCCCAGTGATGGCATGGTATCCAATCGGCTGCTGGAGGAGGATGCACCCCAATACACACGTGCCACCGACCCATGTGACCCCAGTGAGTTGCTTGTCTATGCTACAATGTATGCTGCATTGCAAATTACTTATTTGTTGTAGTCTTAGTATTGAGCAAACCTCACATTGGTTCAGATTTAGTGTTTGTCCCCTTGTCCATTAAAATGTTATTTAATCCAATAATATAATCACTGTGGTTTGAACAGAGTGGAATATTTAGACCCCTGCTTGTTAAATCAGTCTGTAATGTTTAATCAAAGTTGCACATTTAATCAGTATTTTAATATCGCACTTGATGCAAGAAAAAAATTGTAATGCTATTTATACTGTTCACTAAAACAAAGCATAATTAACTATAGTTGTTCTATAAAGAAATGCCATGTTCGTTTGAGGATTAGCTTTATCGTTCAGTGTCCCCTGTAATGCTCACTAGATTTTAATTTCTTCCCCTTGCACTGTTTGTACGTGCTGTTATTATTCCGTGTTCGTAACTGTTTGGTTTTTTTGTTTTATTGCAAGTACCAGTAGTATTCAGCATGCTCGTAATTGTTTCTTCTTGTGCATAGCTTTAGCGTTCAGTGTGCATTGTTATGCTAGTTTTGTGAAGTACTACTGTGAGTATTAGCGTTAGCACTGTTTTGTTCTGTTTTGTAGTGTTCGCTGAGTAGTATTCAGTGTCTTGTTATTAATAGGCTAATGTTGGTTTTGTGTCGCATTAGCATTTAGTATGCTTTGTGATGCTGTCTATGATGATGGTGGTTTTTACTGTTGGTATTCCTGAAGCGTACAGTAATTTGTAAAATACTGTTTTATATAATTCGAAATTTAAATGTTACATGCAGACATCTTTTCATTCGTAAAACAATGTATTCTGAAGCTTTAACATTTCAGTGTGGTTTGGATTCAGAAATGATCAATAACGTATCAATAGTGTTGAAGTATTGTACCAGCAGCTTAAAATCACTGTTAACATTTCCATTCTGACGTCGCTCAGAAAATACCCTTCAATAACACACATCATCATAGGCTGTGCATATTATACTGTACAATGCAACCTTTACATATAGAACTTTTGTAAAAACTGCCTTTGGGCAGAACAGAGCTTCTACCTGAGTGGAGTGCAGCATGAACAGCCCAGAATATCATTTGCACCTCGCAACACGACAAATTTTTACTGTCGCTGCTAGCTGCAGTAAACTGAGGTCTTTCTCCCATTCATAACTTCGCCGCGCAAATCCACGCTTGAGACAACTGTATGTCTGGGCAGCCAGATGAAAACAGACATCTGCACCTTGATGTGCTAATGAAATCATTTTCCCCCTTCGTTTTACGGTTATAAGGATTTTTTGAATTATTAATCATACACCATAAAGAGAAAATTATGGCACAAACACATTAATTATTGTATTTCTGGCAACACTGATTTTGGTGTTTTTGGTTTAGAATGCTTTGTTTACAAGTTGCTTAACTCTTTTTGGAAGTTTTAACTCTTTATGGATTCATTGGTGTCTGTGTTGCAGTACCTTTACAGCGTCACCCAACAGCTGAGGCAGAGATGGCAAAGCATCCTACGGATGATGGAGAACGGCAGTCCCGATCTCGAATTCGCACTGACCCCACCCACATTCCTCTCTCTGTGGCTGACCTGGACAAGGCGGAGCGCATTGCACGGTACAAGGCTGAACGTCGCCGGCAGGTGGCCGAACGCTACGGAATTTTCCTGGATCAGGACCCCGAACCTGAGTACTCTGCACGCTACACTTCTCGCTCTGCTCACCACTTGGAAGGCTCTGATAGAAATGGCCCATCCCACCACGGACCAAGAGAGGACATGATTGGGCTTGAGGCGGGCACCATCGCACATGCGCGCATTACCCATGCCGAGAAGGAGCGCACCCCCGAGAGTGTGGAGTCAGTGTCCGAGCGAGAGAGCAGGATGAATATGGAGAACCAGCGGAGGGCGAAGGAAAGAGCGATGGGGGAAGGCGTGTCCTCAGACTCCTCCATGCCCTATGTGGATGTGACTGGGTCAGCGAGGATATCTCCAATGGACCACAGCTCCCCCAAAACCAGCCGCCGGTCTTCTCCTGGGGACCTGTTCATCGAGCAACAGGCTCACAGCATCCTCAGCAGACAAGGGTGAGTCTTGTCTGTCTTTTTTTGCTGAAATTATTGCTGCAGATCAACTTTGACCACATACTTAATATTAATGTTTTGGTATTGCTGTCAAAACCCATTGAGGCATGGACTCCACTAGACCTCTGAAGGCAGTCAGTAGCAAATCCTTTAAGGCCTATAGGTTCCAGTGTACTTGGTCATCTACAGTGTTTGCAGACCAGAACCACTGGAAACATACAATTTTGGTCATTTTCTGAAACCCAGGCATCATGTCATTGCCACTTCCTACATAACCTACATGTTATTTGCAATTTACTCCTTTATCCAGAGTGACAATGAGTAGTTACAGGGACAGTCCCATTGGAGCAGCTCTGGGACATGATGGTTGTAAGTGGGGTTTGAACCTGTGACACTGGACTTCTGGTCCAGTTGCCCACTAGGCTACTACCAGCCGTAATGTTATGGCTCATCCATGTATACTTGAGGTCTTTTAATGACCTGTGTGCAACACTCATTAATTGTCCAGTTGCACAATGTCTTCTACAATCTGCTCGCCCCCCCCCCCTCGGCTAAAACAATACTATGATATTGGAAACAGAAACACTTTATTTGAAAGTAAAATATAACAATAATATTAGAACACAATTTGAAAAGGAAATGAGTTGAAGTTTGCATTCCCACAAGCTTTTGTGGCGTGCCAGTAGAAATGCCTTCATTTATATCTTTGAACATGTGCAGCTCAGTGTTACCTGAATAGATATGTGAAATGCAATGTGTGTGTGTGTGGGGGGGGGGGGGGGGTTACATTTTTAATGGAATGTGAAAGGCGTTTGAAATGCTAAAATTGTGAGTGTAAACCAACAGAATGAAGTATTTAACCAACATTTGAAAATCAAATTGGACGCCAGGGACCAGCATAATTTAACCTCTGTAACAATACAAAATGAAAACATTAAGTACACACACATATTAACGTATTAAGACGTCTGTGAGAATTATATTGTGTGTGATATGCCAACCTTTGGTTTTTAAAGTGCTTTGTGTGCTCTTAAGGCTTAGGGGTCAGCCTTGCCTGGTTTTTAATCCCTTTACTGAAAACCCTCAGTCCATTCTCATATGCTCTTATTTTTCCATTTTTGTCCATGACTGAGTTATTATTCCTGGGAAAACGAGGGTCTTAGGGGGATACGTTCTCAGTGTCTCTACTTCTTGGGTTGTTTTACCATGGAAGGTCTCTCTGACTGGCTTCTCTCATGCTGCGTTCAGTACTGGCAGCGCTCTGCCTTGCTGGTCTCTGCAGACAGATTCGGATGGGGACACAATGTCCCCCATCAACTGGCCTTCCAGGTACGCTGCCTGAGACTTCACCCATATAATGCTGGTCTTAACATATCTCATGCCTTCTACCACGCCCTTTCTGTGGAGTGTGGTTTTTTTTTTCTTTTTTTTTTTCCCCCAAGCGTGTCCTGTATTCCTTGTGTGGAGCACAAAGGACCCGTAATTCCATTTTTAACTCTGCCATGCTAACATCAGCTGATCTCCCCCCCTCACACATTATTGCCCATTTCCTCAGACGGTGGGACTAGTGATTACATTCTAAAGCTCACCCAAGGTAAATCGAACCACAGTTCAAGTTGAAGTGTGCTGCTTTCTCCCTGCCTACTTCCTGCATGTCATGTGAGGTGTGGACTGATTATGAGCACAGAAATAACTTGTCAAATTAAGTGATCAGTTTGTCATGAAACAGTGTCATGAATTCCATTCCTCTGAACAACAAGCCCCTCCCCCTTTATTTCTTATTGAGGCCATCGCTATCAATATAAATTTACATAAATTACGTAAATAATATACACTCTCGGACCGCTACTACCACTGCTCATGTATGGGTCTTGCTTTTTTTTTTTTTTTTTTTTTTACATAAGAGCAAATCTGAAGACACAGGAGTATTTAAAATTTTAAACATGAGCATTTTACACTCTTGGCACTCATGTTAATGAGCATCTAGTGAAGCGGCTTTGCATGACAATAGTACAAAGCAGTCATGAAGAGGCAATTAATAAATCTTTATCATGTGTGGATTTTCACTGCAGCCATTCTCATGTTAAAAGTGAATTTTGATCCAACCTGGCCTCAACCAGAATATCTTTTTAGCTTCATGGTGAAGCTAACAGAACTCCAAGCCAGAGCACTGTGCTTTGCTTGAATCTTCACTTCAGGTTCTTGTTATTAATAATAAGAGAAGTCTCAACTTTTGGATGGTTCTAAGAATTACATCAGTCTTGATTTATGCGTGGAGTCCATGAGTTGATATATGCTGTGATTGTCTGGGTCATGAGCAGTAGACTGGGTGTCTGTAGGGTGTTTGGTAATTATAGGCCGCTGTAGGGTGGTCCACCACAGATAGGTGTGGAAGATAAACAGTCCACAATGCAAGTGTGAAAGGAATGAAGATGGGAAACAGGGAAGGTCACGTGATCGGTGGTAAGGAACTCTATCTTACTGACAAACCAACAGCAAAATGAAAGGTTCTACTACTAGAGCAGAGCAGCCATTGCAATAAAAAATAATTACTTGTCTGCTCTTGTTGTGTTACACGCTCGTGCTGTAATATCTTGTTTTACTGGTTTTTGTTGTGTGTGTGTGTGGTGTTCTGTCTGTGGTGACGCATGAATGAGGCAGGTGTGTTTGCTGGGTCTGACGTCCACGAACAGCTGAGGGTGTATGGCGACACCAGCTTGTGTTGTAGTGACCCGTCTTTACTGTGTGTGCACAATAAAAAAGTGAAACGGTTGAGGATTTCATTTAAAGATCTATTTCAAGTGATTTTACACACCAAAGCTTTGTAAAGGTACATGGATGTGGCCGCATGTATGTTGCATAATTACTACCACGACCCACAAATATGTAGTGCGTGTGTGTGTGTGTGTGTGTGTGTGTGTGTAACCCGTGCTCTCTTTCTTCCTGAAGAATCCGTGTTAAGGAGCGCGTGACTCGTCACGTGCCAGAGTTCAGCTCTGTTCCTGAAGCTGCTCCACTGCGCCGGCTCCCCCCGGGCACCCTCTCTGCCCACCACCCACTCAGTCCTCCGGTGAGGTCCAGCCGAGCCGGGCCCTCTGACCGACGGGACCCTGTGAGCGCATCTGTTGTCCGCGGGGTGAGAGGAGAGGAGATTGGTCGGGGAAGAGTGCTGGAGAAGGCGGGGCTTGGGGAGCTGGAGGCAGAGGTGTTGCTGCGCAGTCGCCAGGCGGTTCTGCCGTCGGAGGTTCGGCGCAGGGAGAGGAGTGTGGAGGACCCACGGCGAGGGCGGGGCCACGATGAACACCCCGAACGTGCATCCCGTACCCAGCCAACGCACGTGCCGCAGGCTCGCGTCAGAGAAGATCAGTCGAGAGCTGACGCACACACCCACCGGGGCTTGGGACCAGTCACCCCACACACACGTCCCCATGCTTACGTTGCTACACACGCGCCTGCAGGCACAGACACCTTCAGTCATCACGCTCCGGACTCCATCCGCCCCCCTGTCCAGGGTGGCCCCAACATACCGCACTCTCAGCCGCACACACCTCAAAATCCTCAAATCCGGGCAACCCAGGCGGCGACCGGTGCAGAACATCTCCGCCCGGAGGCCCGAATATCACTGGCCCAGCTGCGTAGCTCCTACCTGGAGAGCAGCAGCACCCCCTGTCAGCACAGGTGGGAAGTGTGTGTGTTCGTGGACTCTCTAACCCTGCTGGGCCGAACGGCGTCTAACCGCTTTGCGCAGAGTGGCTTTACTCACCCAATAACCCGAGCATCTAACAACGCGTGCCGCTTCTCCGAACAAGGTGCGGCGTGCAAATTAACAGCTGGGAGCATGAGATGTAGGCATCAAAGAGGCCATTAGAGACAACACTTAACAAGTTATTCGCTAGTTGGATTGCCAACCAATTTGTGCAAGGGAAAACGTGTGCAGCCGTGTTTTTTTGTGAGCGGAATGCGAATTAACCGAGTGAGCGTGAATCTTAACTGGCATTTCTGTGTTTATTAAAGGGCATTAGGAGAATTTTTGTGTGATTTTTTTTATTTCTTGACATTTGTGGCCATAATGGACAATGTAAGACTTCTGGCAGAGTATGCATGTGTGTGTATGTGAGCATTCTTGTTACCCTGGTGCCTGAACCACGATCTTCACCCGTACTTTTCCTCTGCCTCACCTGTACCTTCTTTTTCTTTTCATGTTCCCGCCCCTGTCGGTGACCTGTCTGTAGCAATGGCCAATCAGGAGCTTTGCCCACAGTCGCAGAAGTCCCTTGGAGAAGCAAGGCGTGCAGGGAGAGGGCAGGGCGTCGCCCCCGGAGATACATTTCCTCCAATGAGAGTAGAGCGAGCTCTGAGCGGTTTAGGACTCAGCCAGTCGCTTCAGCCAAGCAGCAGGATTTTGATAGGTACTCTGGAGTATCCAAATAAATAAATAGATGCCGTGCTGCGGGGGTTCCTCAACTTTGAGCTCTCAGGGCCTAGATACTGATCATTTTCTCTCCTCCCTTTACCTGTGAGTCAGGGGTGATGCGTCTGTGGCCAATCAGAAGCAGCAACTGAGAACTGAGCTGAAGAGCCCCCTACCATATTGTATCTAGAACGTTTAGCCTGAGTTTGAAGGATCAGAAGGATGCCCCCTCTGTCTGGCTGCAGTAACAATGACAGAATTAAATGAACTTCATTAAAATGTTCTGTATGAATTAATCTCTGATACACTGAAAGAAGTTGAAATGCTAAATTCCCCAGAATATAAGCATTAGTTTACTGCATTGTAAAATTGGATGGTTACATGGCCTGGTCCTGTGGGTTAATGTTTCCTTTTTCTAGCATGCTTCAACCTAGCTTTACTTAATTTGATTGCAAGAAAGGTTCTGATATTGGAACAAAAAAAGTGCTAGTCCTAACAAACGTGTGTCTGCAGAAGTAAGCATTTCTCACCATTGACCTCACAGAAAAGTTAGTCACTCTGGCAAACCGTGTGTCTCTGCATGTGCACCAGATCTTTTCACCTTTAAATGCACCAGCCCAGCATCCCAAGACTTTGAGCTGATTTGTGAGACACGTGGGGTCATAATCTAGAGATTTGCTCTCTGGTGGCTGTGTCTGTGTGTGCGAGTGAGAGCGATCATTGTGCATTCTCTCTGGTCTTATTCAGCAGAACGTTGCTGGCAGTGGTTTTATCCTCAGAACTGGAGTTGAGCAACCCTGCTTTGTGCTAACCATTGTACTAAGCATTTCTCCCTCTCACTAACTCTCCCTCTTTCTCACCACCGGCTGACTGGTCCATACGGTGACCACTCAACATGTAGTTTTCGGCCTGAGTACGTCGTTCATGGCTTTGGCTCACACTGTTGTGTGGTTTTGTGTTCCAGGTCTGACCCGGTCCCAGAGTCCCTCAGTACTGAAGGTGAGTCGTTTTTTTTTTTTTTTTTTTTTGTCCTGGACCTCCCTTCACCTCTTTTTGCCATTAGGTTTCAAAATTGCTTAAAACTGCAGAAATTTGGAGACTGGGTGGATTTATGTTCTGTGTCCAGGTTCTCATTTTGCTTGTGTTTTTAGAGTGTTTAAGGCTCTTTTTGAGTTTTAGGAAAATTCCTGGCTGCTTTTTGTTCCATAAGCCCTGAGGATCAGTAGCACTTCTATTTAGTCCTATCCTTATGCAAACTCTAAAAGAGCTGTAATTTATACTTTTTTTTTTATCAAAGTGTTCATGGGATGGTAACGTGACAATTCCTGCTCATGTCTTTTCCAATAGGGCCTTGGAAAAATAGAAAAACAATTGACTCACTAGCTGGAAATGCAGCTTTTTTTGGGGGGGTTGCGACATTGCACACACATTTTTGGGGGAACTGTGTGAACTGTAATGTCCAGGGATTAACCAGCAATGACTGACTCTGGTTTGAGTTGATAAAAGTAGAGTTGAAGCCTGGTCACTGTTTTGAAAAGGGTTTAAAACCCAGCAGATGTGAGTGCATGCACTCATGAGCTCAGTTCAGAGGAATGCACATGTGCTTGGGGACACACTCACTTGCACACACACACACACACACACCTCTTCCTCTTCTGGCAGCCAGGGGCAGAGGACTGGATCTGTGATGTTTCTGGACCATGGTCATTCTCAAAGGAAAAGAGGAAGGGAAAAAAAAAAAGAACTGAACTGTTTTTCTCTGTGTTCCCTTCCCCACAGTGGATGAAGAGAAGTTGGATGAAAGAGCGAAGTTGAGTGTTGCAGCCAAACGTTCACTTTTTAGGGTAAAACAAGTGCTGCTTTTTCCTCAACCCTCCAACACCAGTCAGTTTAAGAACATGTTGCAGTTGAAAAATACGTTCTCTCACTCACACACACACACACACACACACACACACACACACACACACACACACACACACACACACCAATTTGAAACTGATTATTAGGGATCAGCGCCACGTGTCTCATTGGAACAGTTGCAATAAATCTAATTTGTCTTGCATCACATTAGCCAGTGTCACATAGTGTTTGTGTGAATTATTTTGTGTCAGGAGTTGGAGAAGAGCGTGGATGGTGGAGCTTCCAGACAGTACAGTAGGAACGCAGCTCTGGATCGCAGACTGAGGCGCACACAGGACCGCTCACGTACCCAGCCTGTCACCACGGAGGAGGTGGTCATCGCTGCAACGTGAGTGACGCTCAAACATTTTTTTTTAAATGTGCAGAATGGGTCTCTACAGTGGATGTTTATTATTGCCAGTATGCATCAGACCTGGAGGTTCTCCAACAAAGTCCTCAGCAGGTGTGGTCCCTTGACCACATGAGTAACAGAGACATTAGATTACGCAAGTTTAAACCTGAAGGCTTCATTGCTTTGCGGTTTAAAGGCCTAATCTTACCCAGATGTGTGGGAATGGTGAAAATGTATTAATTGGAGGGTAGACCATGTCTTGGTGGTTCATGTCCAACTTCTGCTGTTGAGCTATAGAGGCCATTTGATTGGTCACACATGCAGGGCTGCGGGCACAGTATGTTTGCTGGTACTTGCTGAAAAATGTCCCATCTATTTAGCTCTAATATAGTCATTAATAGTCATTAGTGTTTTAATTAGATAATCTGTCATTTTTTCCTGTTTATGTACTTTATCCTTCTTATTGCTGTCCTCTGCTTTTCCTGTCCTGTGTTTTTTGTCTCCCTTTTCACTCTGTCTTCAAACACACCACAACCTTCTTCAGTCATCCTAGTTCTGCCTTAAACACAGTGTCTGTACACACTGCTGTAACACATGCTTCTAGCTCTGCTGTGGCCAACAGCACACCCAGCCAGTACAGGTACAAGTGGGTTGGACTGGTTTTCCTTGAACACTGACTGGTTTTTATTGTAGGCCTTTGTGCTCATTGCACGTTTTAACTGTTAAACCCAAGCAGTTTTTTTTGGTTTTGATTTAACCGCACTCCTGATTAAGAAAATGACTTGGCCATACTAACACCTTTCATGTTATGAAGTTCATGCCAAACAGAAACATGAGGTGGTTTTAACCATGCTGATTTTGCTTTTATTTAACAGTTATGCATGAAATTTGGTTTTATCATTTCAATCACAACATTTTAATGTTGATGCTGATCTGAATGTTGACATCTATGGTTTGTCATCTTAGTCTTTAGCACCTTCTTGTGGGGACAGGATGTATTACTGCTGTTTAAAGTGATTCTTGCCTCAGAACTCATAGAATGCCCCGCAGAACTGTATTGCTCTGTTACGACCTGCATGAGCTGCTTCATTGTTCCAAATGCAATGGCCCCAGTCCACAAGGCCTGCATGCCAGCCATTCTCATTTTTTATTTCCTCCCCCCCCACCCTCTCGTCTCCACTCATTTCCCCTACCAGCCTCCAAGCGTCCTCGCACCGCAGCATGGTAGAGAAGCAGCAGGCTCAGGAGGCACGGCAGGACGAGTGCCGATTGGAGACAGATGCACCCTCGCGCCCATCCCTGGGCACGCCCTCTGAGGAGCCTGACCTGTCCACGCTCAGCTTGGCAGAGAAGATGGCTTTATTCAATCGGCTGGCACAGCCACCTGTTAAAGTGCCCCGCTCCAGGGGGGACACACGGGCGCGGCGTTCCAATGCACGCTATCAAACCCAGCCTATCACTCAGGGCGAAGTGGAGCAGGTATGGGGCCAAGGCTCATTCAACATCTGTATAAAAAATCTGTCCCGCATTTGCAGCTGATTTTATTGCTTTATTATGGAAAGAAATAAGTTTTGATGATTTGTCAAAAGAAGTCTAGTTCGTTGCAGAGAGATATTAATGAAGTGTGTACCTCAAGAGGTTATGGGATTATATATCAGGGTTATGGGGTTATATATCGCTTTAATAGGACTAAAACTGTTAGACGTTTATCATCTTTGATCATATCTGATTATTAAGGGCTTTAAACAAAGAAAAACACTGATAGTCATTGCATTCACCATGTAATTCATGCAAGTTAATAGGATACAGTGCACCATTAGCTCACCTGGAGAAACAGTGAAGCAAACAGTGGCAGGGCAAAAAATCTATGGCAATAGATTGAATGGCTAGACTTGGATCAGACTTGCGCTACTCAAAAGGCTGCAATCTGCAAACTAGTTTTTTTTTTTAGGATACTAGTTTTGGACAAGTCAAGCACACTAACCGTTTGCATTTGATCCTGAAGCTAGATTTTAATTTCCTTTTAAACAAGAACAAGCTTGACTAGTAAGATACCAAAAATGCTAAGTATGACAGGCTGTCTTTGATGCAGGACTGCTCTGACTCTGAGCTGAGTAGTGTGGAAGTAGAGCTTTCAGAAGGCCAGAGTGATCTAGAAAACGTAAGGACGTGCTTTTGGGCGGTATTGTATCTCAGGACCTGGCATTGCTCTTGCATTTTGGCATCCTGCACATCTGCAACGGCCTGGTGCCACATTGCTACGTGTGTGCTTCCTGATGGTTAGGCTAGTCACAGATTAAGATTAATTTAGTCAAAAAAACGGTCCAGCATGGCTGCTTATGCAGTGTGTGTGTTTTTTATTTATTTTTATTTTTCTCCCCACAATCCAGAATTCTCTTATTAGCTGTGATTGAAACATTTTTTTTAAATCACTGTTGAGCCACATTGTTGTGTGTGTGTGCGGTGTGTGGCTTGCAATATAGAATGTACACTGTGCATTTTTTGCATTGGCTCCCCAACTTTTCATCCATGGCCCCCTTTTGTGTAAAAAACATTTTGAGCCCCTGGCTCCTGCATGTGTACACATATTTTGTATTCCAGCTCCCCTTTAATTTACTTTTAAACATTGTAATCCATGCAAAAAGGCAAGTTATTGAACAGAACAAAAAAAGGTGTAATCACCTTTCCGGTGGAATTAAAACACAGTTTGGGAACCTCTGGTTGAATATTCATGTGAAGACAATTGTCCAGATCGTTTGATCTTTTATGCTGTAGCCTGTAGTTTTTAAAGCTTCAGCTCTGTGGTTTGCTGGTGTGAACTTGGGTTGTGGAATCTGATTGGCTGGCTGGTAGCTTGTAGTCTTTGTCTGTGAGTAAATAGTTGAAGACACCCTTTCTTTCCTGTTCACCCAGCTCCAGAATGGTTCGGCTCCCAGGTTCAAGTCCCCGACCATCTCCACAGCCCTGTCTGGTGACCTTCAGCTGACCTCTGCCCCTTCAGGTCCCAGCTACTTTGAGCACGCCTCCCCGTCCAACTCACCGGGGCAGCCGAACGCCCACTCTCACATGCAACCTCCTCAAGCCGCTGAAAAGGACATAGTCACAGGTAGAGGAGGAGTTTTAAATGTGGAGCCGATGACTGACCTCATGTACACGCGTAGCGAGAAGCAGAGAGCGTGATAGAAAAATGCTAATGAACATGCACTTCCTGGTGACTGTTTTCACACAGAATTGTGGTTTTGAGAGTTCCCCTCAGTCGACTCTGCAGACGACAGATATGCCACTTGTGTCATGATGAGGGTTTAAATTTCTTACAAATATAGGAACACTGATGACTCTTCCAAGTGAAAGTGATATGGTGGGATCAGATGGGGGAAGGCTTGTTAATATTATTGTAGCCAGAGCTTATATGTAATGTTAAACATGTGTATGTCTGTGTCTTCACATACTGTGAGCATAACAAATCATTTTTCCTTCATAGTTTCACATCTGTCTCTTTGGCTGAGAGAATTAGTTTGTGTGTGAGGGTTTGCTCTGCCCCCTGCCTGTTGCACATTGAATTTGGCTTTGGGCTGTACTAACCCCTTCCTGTGTGTGTGTGTGTGTGTGTGTGTGTGTGTGTGTGTGTGGTGTGTGTGTGTGTGTGTGTGCGCGCGTGCATAGATCTTCCGGAGCTGAGTGTGTCGGTTCCCACAGAGACAACAGCGGTTGCTGCATCTGAACTCTCTGGCCGGAGTGCGTCCACCTCACACACACCCCAGCTCAGCCCAGCTGAAGGTGAGGTGGAGGGAGTTTCTCACGCACAACAGTATCTCACCGAGAGCATGATGGCGAGACAGATGTCAGTCAAAGAGAGGTGAGACATTTCCTGTGTGTGTGTGTGTGTGTGTGTGTGTGTGTGTGTGAGATAGAGAGAGATGCAGAGGGAGGCAGACGATGTGCTGTGTTGACAGTTCATGGTTTGAAGAAGCCTGGTTCTTCACTACGCTTGTATGGAATTAGAGAGAACTAATTTCAGAGTATTTTGGCACTTTTTCTCTCCCTTCGTGGAACGGCGTAGAAAATAAATGCAATACAGATGCTGAGAGAGAGAAAAATTAGCTTTTTAGCACTGTACATCTGAAGTAAAGTACTTGTGTAACTCATGGTGTGTTACATGGAATGGGCTTCTCATTGATTGATGACATAATTAAATGCTGTGTGTGTGTGCTTAGCCACACACACAGCACAGTACTGACCTTTTATAGTGTGAACTGTCTCACAGGGTGATGTACAATGGTGCGTGTGTGTGATGCTCCTTTTTTGGCTCTTAAGATGTTCTGTGTGTGCACACAACTGGCCCTTCTACAGAACGTTTCCGTTATTCTCATATGATCATGTATGTATATAACTTGATTGGGAGTATAGTTGTATCACTCGTCCACCTTGCATTGTTTGGGTAGAAATATGTAAATATGATTAATAGTGTGTGTGTGTGTTGGGGGGGGGGGGGGGGGGTAATACGTGTGTGTGTGTGTGTGTATACAGTCATTAGTTTGTCTAATAAGGCAGGAGGGTATTGCATTTTGCTTCAATTGAGGACTTTGTGCTGCTCATTAGAGAATTTGACCAGGAAGTATGATTTAGGTTTAGGCTTAATTACAAATTCATAATACATCAGTTACATATTTATTGCAAAGATCCTTACATAAAGACGTGTGTGTGGTAGTGAACCAGAACCAGAAGACCCAGGTTCAAATCCCACTTACTACCATTGTGATTTGTAAGTCGCTCTGGATAAGGGCTTCTGATAAATGCCGTAAATGTAAATGTTTGTCTGCACGGTTCAGGCTGGCTCTGCTGAAGAAGAGTGGAGAGGAGGACTGGCGGAACCGTATCAATAAAAAGCAGGATATCGTGCATGTTGCAGTGTCTGAGCGCCACACCCAGCTCTGGGAACTCGAGCAAAGCTTCAAGAAGAAGGTAACACCACCTTTCGAACTGACCTTTTTAGACAATCTTGCACAGTAAGAGCTCACATCAGATCCACTCTCTCAGTCACGACAGTAAATCGGAAAGAAACGGGGCGGAGTCTGTCTCCCAGATTCTCTGCTTGCACACTACAGGGGGGCTGTACCTTTTAAATGTTTAATGAGGTCAGGACAATCATTCTTTTAGTGTTTTCTACTGTGGTCCAGTTTTGACTGAAAGCCATTCTCGTCTGTTAACAAATGATTATTGGTAACTATTGGTATTGAAATAAATGTGGAAAGTAATTTCATTTTGATTCTCTTAATTAATGTAAATTGCCTATTCATATTAGATTTATATTAATATAGTGCATCTGGACATTATTCACAGTGCATCATGCTTTCCACATTTTATGTTAACAGCTTTATTCCAAAATAGATTAAATTAATGTTTCCTTAATTCAGCACTCAAAAGGTTTGAGTTTTTGGTAAATATATTAAAAATAAAACCTCAAGTAAACATTTCTCAATGTCATTATGGGGTGTTAGTGTAGAATTGTAAGGTAAAGATTCAATTAATTAATTTATCTAGGAATAAGGCTGTAACATAACAAAATGTGATTCCCTATAAATGAGTGAAGTGTACAGTCGCAGCCAAAAGTTTTGAGAAAATATTGGTTTTCAAAGTTTGCTGCTTCAGGGTTTTTAGATCTTTTTGTCAGTTGTTTCTGTTGAGGATTGAATTACAAGCATTTCAACGGCTTCATTGACTGACATCAGGTTTATGCAAAGACTCAATATTTGGTGTGTTGGCCCTCTGCAATTCGCCCTGGCATGCCGTCAATCAACTTCTGGACCAAATCCTGAGTGTTTGGCAACCCATTCCTTCATAATCAGTGCTCGGAGTTTGTCAATTTTTGTCCTTTTTCCCCCCCCCCACCCACCTTGAAGAATGACCACAAGTTCTTTATTGGATTAAGGTCCAAAATTTCAATGTTTTGTCCCACAAAATGCACGGCACTGTGTGCCATCATGCTGGAAAAGGCATTGTTCTTCAC
This sequence comes from Denticeps clupeoides, assembly GCF_900700375.1. Taxonomy (NCBI): domain Eukaryota; kingdom Metazoa; phylum Chordata; class Actinopteri; order Clupeiformes; family Denticipitidae; genus Denticeps; species Denticeps clupeoides. Next base: position 26,175,337 of record NC_041708.1, on the reverse strand, counting down.
CAAACCTTTCCTGAATGGTTGGGAGAAGTTGCTGGTGGAAGATGTTTTGGTACCAGTCTTTATTCATGGCTGTATTCTTAGGCAAAATTGTAAGTGAGCCCACTCCCTTGGATGAGAAGCAGCCCCAGACATGAATGGTCCCAAGATGCTTTACTGTTGACTCGAGACAGGACTGATGGTACCGGAATCATCTTTAGGAGATGGTCCTTGTGCTTGCATGACTTTCTTGGGCATCCTAAAGCCTTTTTCCCAACCCTTGAACCTCTCACCTTGATGTTTTTGATTATCCAATAAATGGGGTGGTAGAGGGACTTTACAAATCATCTGATCACTCTTCATAACTTTATGGAGGGGATGCAAATTGCTGTACTAAAACTTTGTGAAACAGTATTTGTCATTCTCAGAACTTTTGGCCAGGACTGTATAATATATTTAGCATGTATTTAACATCCTTATTAACACTGCGAGATGCAGACTCTTGAGAGTTGTGCAACCTTTCTGTCTTACATGATCTCTCTCTTCGACCTGCAAATTGACAGTATGTTTATTAATTTATGTATTTTTATTTCTGTCTTCATGTTGCACTTGAAAAGTGCAATAGTTATTGGTAATGCAGTGTATCTTTAGCGGTTTTTATACATACACTTCATTATATAAAATACATTTTTACACACTGTTGCATGTAGCATTATCTGAGTGCCTCAGGGAAACAAGTGAAATGTAGTTGTAAATCTGCTGTTTCACTTTAAAAGCAGACCATTAACATTTTTTTTTTATTTTGCACAATTACACAGTTTCTCGGTACATCAGTATTATTGGAAATGTATACAGACGTCTTATTAAGAGAGTGAAGATTGCAGCTAAATAGTGAGCAGCCTTTCATGTCTGCTTGTCCATTAATCCAGAACGCATTGAGCTAATGCATCCGCTTGCTTGTCATTTACCTTGAAAGATTGTCTGTTGGGTTTATTGACACAACAAGAGACTTCTTGTTATCTGGATGTCATAGTAGGTACTTGTTGGTATAGGGTCACACAGGGATCTGTAAGTTGTACTGCTCTGACCTCCTTACTCATCCTGTGCCCTTTTTGGTTTTGTAGTCTTTCTGTTCTGGAGTGTTTTGATTTGACCCACATCTCTCTCTGTTTGGTCTTTACTGATACTGCTTTGTCATGTAGCATGCTGTGGATGTAGGCTTAGGTAATCATGAGGGTTCGGCTCTGAACCCACACCTTAACATAAGGGCTAACTGTTCACAGCCTACCCCTTTTATATTGCACAGATCGGGTCCTCTTGTTTATGAATTTCAGGACTTAGGGTTTCTTATGTAGTTTAATGACCATAATATAATTAAAATTCTGTTGTAGGATTTAAATAAATTGCATTTTTGATGACCAAATGCACAAGTAGCAACTTAAAATCTGTAGTTTCAAAGACTGATGTTTCAAATTATTTTTATTGGTTAAACTGAGGTTTTAAAATTTCATGTTTTCCTGTATAAATAGAGCAGCTTTCCCCCAAGAGTTGCATATGATGCCTTATGATTTAAATATTTGTTTGCTCGATGTAGAATAATAAAACAAAACTAAACCATTCTTAATCCAGAACTAAATGTAAACTCTGGTTTTTGTGCTTTTTCTCACACCTTGATTTTATTAAAAACAATTAGTTTGTTTTACTTCTTGGTAAATAATATAGATTAAACCAATGTGGACATTTAAAACCAGTGTGGTCCTGGAAAGAAAAGGATTCCAAACAAGTTAATATCAACTACAATAAAACTAATATGAAACCAGCAACGACAATGTTCTGGCTCCACCCCTATTGTGTTTCCACTTGTTTTATTTCTTCCACGTCTTTCTAGGATGGCGGGATGATGATAGATGACTTTGCTGTGTCTGATCAGCTATGGGTAAGATGCCTAGATGTGTGTGGTGGTGCTGCTGTGTATTTCTGACCTCATGGTGGTGGTGCAGCCTCGTGCATTGGTGTGTTCAGCTTCAGTGGTGGAACTCCTTACTGGATCAGGGTTTATGGTTTTATTGGTCCGCATGCATCATGCCTGGCTGGTGCCAAAGGAACATGGCATCAGCATGGTGTTTGTAGTAACCATCACTGCCTCTGTGTGTGTGTTTGAGATTTACAGCCATGGTGACTCTTAAGATGGCTTTATCATTATTGTCTTCTTTTTTTTTTTTTTTTTTAAATGTCCCTTTTCTATCATTCTGCTTTTCCTTCTATTTTCACACTCTGCATGTATGTCTTCAGGACCCTATTTTCTCCTCTGCCTTGTCCTCTGTTATTAAGCCATTGGAGGACAGGATGCAGACTGATCCACCTATCCAGGTGAGGGTGCTGCACTTCTGAATCTGCTACTTGAGGAGTTGCACCCGCTCTTCTCACTTAATCTTTATGCAGACCTTATTAACTGTGTAAAGTTTGTATAATTTGACATTTTGCAGGTACCCATGTATAATAAGTCTAAAGTTGAAATGTTATCCAAGACCTTTTTTTTTTTTTTTTTTTTTTTTTTTAAACAATTTAACATTTGTCTTACAATTTCTTTTCCATCTTGTTCTCTACCTTGTATGGTGTTCTGTACACCCACCATTCACTGTGTGTGTGTGTGTGTGTGTGTGTGTGAGAGAGAGAGAGAGACTGTTTGCAGGATAAAGTTGATATTTTTTCTGTGTGTTTTGCTTCAGAGGATTAGTGAGGAATCAGAGAGGATCGAGATGAGCATTCAAGAGAGAAAGCAACTCATCACTGCACAAGAAGAAGCTTGGAAGGTCAAAGGTCATGGAGCAGCCAATGACTCCACACAGTTTACAGTCGCGGCACGCATGGTTAAGAAAGGTGTGTGATCCTTAAATGAAATGTAACATTTTCAAATGAGCATCTTCAATGGCCACTTTTATTTGCAAGCGTTCTGTGTTTCAGGTCTGGCTTCGCCTGCTGCCCTCAGCCCTGCTGCACTCTCTCCTACCAAAGCCAAGAACAATTCACACCCCATCTCCAAGCCACAGGAGGGTAATGCCATGTTTGTTTGATCAGTGAAGCTCATGGATCAGTTTGGTTTTACTTGTATATATTGTGAGGTCAATGGATCTTAAACCCTTTCCAACAGAGATTGAGGTGAGGAAGGACATGAATGTGGAGTCCGACAAGAAACTAGACAAACTGGAGTCTTTCTTAGGGAGGCTTAATAGTAAAGGTGAGTGTGAGGAATTGTGCTAATATTTCCCATGATGCACATCTACTAGTTGGTGAATGCATGTGTGTGTTAGTGGCAGGACTTCAGGAGGCCACACTCACTGTGACTGAGAAGGGTGTGAAGGAAGTGATGCAATTGGATGACGAGGTCTTCTCCAAGTTCTATCGGCAGACTGAGGAGCTGATCAGCCTCTCAACGAAGGTTGACCTGGTTGATGACTTTGATGCCATCTTTGGCTCTCAGCTCCCAAAGTAAGACACCAGACTCATAATTGATTTTCCTTCATTTTAAAATTGCATTGCCTCGTTGTTCTTTTTAGATTTTGTGATACAATTTAACAAATTGTTAACTTTTCCAATAACTTATTCAACATTAGAGTAATACAATTAAGAGTAAAACCCATTTGACATGGGTGCAGGTTATACGAAGTGCTTTGATCAGAATTTGTCTGTGCCTTGTTGATCATTTGTGATTCCTGACCTTCAGGTTGACCTCTGACATGGTGCAGCACAAGCGTGCTGTGCGACCGGTCCGGAACGTCCCATCATCAAAGAACCCACTGAGGCTGCTGGCCACCAGAGATGACATCAGAAACGAGTACACCGAGCATCGGCTCAACATCGGCCTACTGGAGAGCAAGAGGATGAACAGAGATAAGAGTGAGCTCTTTTTTTTTTTTTTTTTTTTTTTTCCCCCATAGATCAACATTTTTTAATTCTGTTCTCTGACAGGCAAAAAAAAAATGTAAAATTCATTTGTTAAAGCATTAATAGCCATTTCCACTGGCCTGAGGTTTATTTGAGCTCTTTTCACTCATGGACTTTGTCCTGTCCATATTCACTTGAGCAGAATAGTGAATAGGAACAGATCACTCCGATTTGGGTGAAGTACCAAGTTCAGTTGCCAGTGTGCGGTATTGCCCATATACCTTTTAGCCTCATGTAGTCAGCCACCACCCAGTTTTGCACCCATTTTTCTGTGGTGTAGTTGCTATCACGTTCGCCTCACACACGAAAGGTCCTCTGTTCGAAACCAGGCAGAAACAGATTTTGGGGCAGTGGTACCCTAGTGGGTAAGGAAACGGACCTGTAATCAGAAGGTTGCTGGTTCAAATCCTGAACCACTGAGGTGCCACTGAGCAAAGCACCATCCACACACACTGCTCCCTGGGTGCCTTTCATGGCTGCCCACTGCTCACCAAGGGTGAGGGTTAAAAGCAGAGGACACATTTCATAGTCACCATTGTGTTTCACAATGACAATCACTTCACTTTCACCAACCCACCCAGCAATAACCTTGTCCAGAGTAGAACATGTAAAGATACAGAAGAATAAATGTATTGTAACTGAACATGCTCAAAATCCCAGGAAATGTATTGGCAGTGTAATTGGTCTGTTAGAAATTGTACATGTTAAACAAATATTATCGATTTGTTTTTCTCCCTCCCTCCCTCCCTCCAGTGAGTAAAGGCTCAGGTTTCTCTGAAGTGGCTCTGGCTGGTCTGGCGAGTAAAGAGAACTTCAACAACGTCAGTCTGCGCAGCGTCAACATTTCTGAGCACAGCAGTGCCATGCCCTACAAAAAGACCATGCTCATCCAGGTCAAAGGTACAAAATCACATTCCTGCCTCCTTCCGATGTGTCAGATAATGTTTCTGGATTTGGTGGAGGTTAACACCCCCAATTTGGATGTCGTTTTAGAGTGGTAGGTGTGCACCACCAATTTTTGAGGTTCTGCGGTTGGCCTTGTTTGGACAGACTCTTATTAGAGCCAGCTGACTAGTTACAAGCTGACATTCATGACCTCATGCAGGAAGCTTGTAGGACCAAAGTGTGTGTGCAGAAACAGTCCTCACATGAAGAACACACACACTCTAGAGTTTGTATTGATGTTCTTTCCTTTAGTGAACCACTGCCTTAAGGCAGTCTTGGCACAATGGTATCCAGTTTGTGCAAAACCCATCATGGGGCAATAAAACGAGTCAATTCCTCACCTCCCATAACACTTTATTTCAGTAAAGTGGACATGATTGTATCTGATGTTTTGAATAAAAACTCACTAACGTTTTGTGTGTGTGTGTGTGTGTGTGTGTGCATGTTTAGGCCGACGGCATATCCAGACCAGGCTAGTAGAGCCCAGAGCTTCCTCTCTGAACAGCGGGGACTGCTTCCTGCTGGTCACGCCCCAGCACTGCTTCATCTGGGTGGGCGAGTTCGCCAACGTAATTGAAAAGGCCAAAGTGAGTATTATCTGATTTGTGAAAAGTCTCTTACTTGATAAGTCAGTAAAGACATCACTTGCATATGTGTGTATATACATCAGGCCTCGGAGATGGCTCAGTTCATCCAGACGAAGCGAGACCTGGGCTGCCGCGCCCCATACATTCAGACTGTTGAGGAGGGAGTGAACGCAAGCAGCCCTGCTGCCAGGGACTTCTGGAAGATTCTGGGAGGCCAATCCAGCTATCAGAGTATGTGTGTGTGTGTGTGTGTGTGTGTGTGTGTGTGTGTGTGTGTGTAAGGAAGGGTGGGGGGTGTAATCACTATGAAAATATTCACTGCTGCATGTGACTGTGACAGGTGCTGGCTCTCCTGAGGAGGACGAGTCGTATGAAAGTGCTATCGTTGAGACCAACTGCATCTTCAGGCTGGTGGAGGACCGGCTGGTGCCAGAAGATGATTACTGGGGCAGAGTGCCCCGCTGCTGCCTACTGGAGTCTAAAGAGGTCTGTACAGTTAGGAGTTATGGTGTACTTCTGTCTATACCATTTGACTATTTTTTCATGTTGTGTGACTTTTTGAAGCTACATTTTTTTTCCTATGGTGTGTGTGTAGGTGTTGGTGTTTGATTTTGGCAGTGAGGTCTACGTGTGGCATGGTAAAGAGGTCACCCTGGCTCAGAGGAAGGTGGCGTTTCAGTTGGCCAAGCACTTGTGGAACGGGATGTTTGACTACAGCAACTGTGACATCAATCCTCTGGACCCGGGAGAGTGTAACTCTCTCATCCCCAGGTGAGACTAGATCATGCGCACACTTACAGCAGCTGTTTTGGGGTAGCTATGGTGTGTGTGTGTATGTATGTGTGTGTGTGTGTGTGTGTGTGTGTGTGTTAGGCTATGAAAAGGAACGTTGCTTTCAGTATCACGTTTATTGGCCAAGTATGTGATGCAACACATACAAGAAATTTGTGTCTCTCAAGCACAACAGTAAAAACTGATAAAGGATAAATATTATATTCAGAAAAATACAAAGATTACAGAAATAATACAAATAGAAGTACATAAAGTGCAGTTGCAGTGCTGTAGATGTTTAGAAGTGTGAAAGTTCGGGTGTATCTGTGGCTCCATCTTGCATCGTGGCATCGCTTACAATTCCAACAGAATATATTCCAAAAGTCTATGGAGTGTAACACTGCTGACCTTGTTTGTTTCAATGTTGGTTAGGAAAGGTCAGGGTCGCCCTGATTGGGCAGTGTTCGGGAGACTGACTGAGCACAATGAGACAACCCTGTTCAAGGAGAAGTTCCTGGATTGGACGGAGGCGAAGAAATCAGTCTGCAAACTGAACAGCGAGCATGTTACAGAACAAAAGGTGAACAACCAGATCTACATAAATAAGTGCAAGTTCCATGATAATAACTCTGCTTGGAGTCATGGACAACATTGATTCACTGATTTGGAGTAAACTGGTATCTTGGATTTTTCTTCTGTACACTGAAGTGTAAACATATTTATAAAATGTTTTTTGTTATGTATATTGTTGGGAAAAACGAATTCTCTGTCCGTTTATGTACATGCCTGCAGGATTCTGGTGTGGATTTAAAGCCATATGACGTGTCCCTGATGTTGCCTGTGTCCCGGGCCCCCATTAAGATGGTACTGGATGGAATGGATGTTGGCCGGGGCTACGGCTTTGTGGAGGGCGATGACAGGCGGAGCTTTGGCATAACCACACTGGCAGTGGAGGTGTGGCATATCCTGGAGTTCGACTATAGCCGTCTGCCCCGTACCAGCGTGGGGCAGTTTCACGAGGGGGACACATATGTGGTCAAATGGAAGCACATGATCAGCACAGCAGGTGAAGCGTGTGTGTCTGTCAAGGTGTCAAACTCATCCCGCAATAGATATAGATGTATTATTATGGCCTGGAAATCTGAAGCACTGTTAACACACAAACTACAGATCCCATACGTAATATGGCTTTTTGGTGATTCAGATGGAGCTGATTGAGCTGCAGTGTAAAGTTCACATTTGTTTTAATTGTTAGTCTCGACGTGTGTGTTAAATGTGATTTACTGTTTGTATGTGTGGTGTACAGTGGGAAAGTGGCAGAACGGTGAGAGGAACATTGGCCCTGGAAAGGAGAAGTGTGTCTATTTCTTCTGGCAGGGCCGTCACTCCACCGTCAGTGAGAAAGGAACCTCCGCACTCATGACTGTGGAGTTAGACGAGGAGAGAGGTGCACAGGTGTGTATGTGCCTAAAATGTATTGGGAGGTAAAGGTGTGTGTGTGTGTGTGTGTGTGTGTGTGTGTGTGTGTGTGTGTAATACAGTTGAAGCATGGGTCTGTGTTGAAAGTGAAGAGATTGGCATTGTGATACAAAGCACAACAAATGATGACACAGCGAAATGTGTCCCCTGCTTTTACCTTGGTGAGCAGTGGGCAGCCATGACAGGCGCCTGGGGAGCAGGGTGTGGGGATGGTGCTTTGCTCAGTGGCACCTTGGTGGATTCGAACTGGCAACCTTCTGATTACAGGGCCGCTTCCTTAACTGCTAGGCTACCACTGCCTCTCTGTTGTATGTTAATGTGTAGGTTTGTGTTTTTAGGTGCAAATACAGCAGGGTAAGGAGCCGCCATGCTTCCTGCAGTGCTTTAATGGTGGTATGATCATCCACTCAGGAAAGAGGGAGGAGGAGGAAGAAAACACACAGAGTATGTACCATCACTTGTCTTTCTCAGTCACTCGTTCTTGTTTGTGACTTTTTATTTATTTTTTGATTTTTTTATTTTACGGTCCATCTAATCATTCTTTCAGATGATTGGCGGCTCTATGTTGTGCGGGGGGAGAGGCCGCTGGAGGGCTTCCTGCTGGAGGTGCTGTGCCACTGCAGCTCTCTGCGCTCACGAGCGAGCCTGGTCCTCCTGAACGTGTCCAAGACCAGCATGTTCCTGTGGCACGGCTGCAAGACACAGACGCACACGCGTGACGTGGGCCGCACCACTGCCAACAAGATCAAAGAGCTGTGAGTTACGTGTACAAAAACATGGCATCAATATATCCATAGCCGTTACCTTGGTAACACAGATTTGAATTGGCAGGTGTCCTCTGGAGGCCGGCCTTCACAGCAGCAGTAAAGTGACCATTCAAGAGTGTAACGAGGGTTATGAGCCTGCAGCATTCTGGGAAGCTTTGGGGGGAAGAGACCGCAAGGCCTATGACTGCATGCTCCAAGGTGGGTCATGTGACCAAGACCACATACACAAATATCACATTTGAAAGATCAAGAAGGAGCACTAAAGTTTAATCAAATATCCTGATAAAAGCCTTTGCTGGTCCTCTATAGGAAGATTTTAGAAACTAATTGAGGGGAACAAATTGTATTGCATTAGGTTTATGCATAAATTAGTCTTGTTACATGTTTACTACCCTTGTAATTACAAAGGATTGTCCATGCATGTGTGTCTTTCTAGACCCGGGAAAGTTTAACTTCAGCCCCCGACTCTACCAGCTGAGCAGCACTTCCGGGGAGTTTGTTGCTGTGGAGCTTCTGTTCCCCGCCAGAGACCCGTCTCTGGTCAATTCGCTGCCCTTCCTGCAGGAGGACCTGTACAATGCAACGCAGCCTGGTGTGTACATGTGCACGTGCACACACACAACCATCAGACTAATATACTTTTATCTTGCAAGTTCTCTCTTCCTCTTCCATTCCCAGCTCTATTTTTAGTTGATAACCACCACGAGGTGTACCTGTGGCAGGGTTGGTGGTCCCTGGAGAGTAAGAACACAGGCTCTGCCAGGATACGGTGGGATGCTGACCGGAAGTGCGCCATGGAAACCGTACTACACTACTGCAAAGGTAATACCAATGTCCCAATCATGCACCAAAATCATGTCATTAACCAGAGTTAGGCTGAGAAATATATTACTTAAAAATATGCATAAGGGTGTAGTGCTGAAAGTTAATTTGCTGTGAAGTGTACCTATTTTAAATAGAAGTGTGTGATTTTGTTACCTTCCTTAGAAAAGAATGAAAAGAAGCCCCCAAAGTCATATCTGATCCATGCTGGGCTGGAGCCTCTCACTTTCACCAACATGTTTCCTAGTTGGGAGCACAGAGACGACATTGCAGAGATCACAGAGAAGGTACTCTCGTGCATGCTGTCCCTCAAATACACGCACCCATGCACATGCAGCGATCTCATTAAAATAATTCATTACATAATGCGGCCCTTATGATTTCTGAGAAGTGTACAGCAGTCGCTGTCAGAAATAGGGTTGCAATCCAGAGTTTAAACCGCCGTGTATTAGAAGAGTTCCACATACCCTACAATAACAAACACATGAAAATGAAAACACTGTATTCAGAACTGTAAACTTTTCCCCAAATCCTCCTGGGGGGGGGTCAGCTTTTATAGAGCAATGCTTAGATTTACAGATGAGGACTTCAGGACAATGGGTGGCATAACTTCTGAGCAATTCAAAAATGTGTTTGACACATGATTAAAAAAAATTGGTGAAGCTTTACTACAAAAAAAAAAAAAAAAAAAAAGTCACTAGCTTACGGAAGTGATTTTTCCTTCTGATCGTAACAGGAAGCTGAAGTGTGTAATCAGATCATCCTAGTGGAGGATGTCCTTGCCCGTCTCTGTAAAGCATCATACCCATTGGATGATCTGCTGGGCCGCCCACTGCCTGAGGGTGTCGACCCGTTGCGTCTGGAGATCTACTTGTCAGAGGAAGATTTTGAGGTGAGGAGACTTCCCCACCAGCCACGGCTGCCCGTTCTCAAAATGTTATTGGTGGACCACACACCTTGTGGCTGGAGTAGTGATCTCTGCTAAATGTTTACTTCTAAACAAGTTCTATCTTAAATTAATGCTTAAGATAAAAAAATATTTATTATACAGCAGACTTTCTTTCCTTGGGTGGGTGTGTATGTGTGTTTTTTTTTTTTTTTTTTTTTTTTTTTTTTTTCTTTCACCTCATCTTTTTTTTTTTTTCTCCTTTAACTTTTCACTTCACTTTTCAGGGGGTAGGGGTTCATGGGAAGGTGAGTTCTGGTGATCTCCATTGGGAAATGCCCCCCTGTTATGTTTAAAACTGTTACCCACAATCCTGTGTGGATTTTCTGTTTCCCCTCTCACAGTCTGCACTGTCTGTATTCTGTATAGCTGAATCTCAAACCCAACGCCTGTCGACTAAATACTTCTGACCGGCTGCATGGTCTCAGTTTGAGTACCTGAGATGGGTGGGCGGGGCCAGGCATCTTGCTAAGCAACAACGTAACTGTTTGAGATTCAGCACACATAACCCACCTCCGCGTGATTTCCAACACAAATCACCTGACCCACCCCCAGTCTGCATGTGTCTGGGGAATCTGTGTGTGTGTTGAGGGGATCACTGCTTGGATTTAACGTCACCTTTTAACTTTTTTTTTTTTTTTTTTTTTCCCCCAAACCAATTTTTATTTCCCAGAATGCACTGGAGATGACGAGGAGTGAGTTTGAAAGTCTGCCTGGGTGGAAGCAAGTGAACGTGAAGAAAGCAAAAGGACTGTTCTAGAAGGTGCGAATGGGCGTGGACAGGTGTGCTCTTGTCATTGAGTCAGACACTGGAAGCTGCAGCATGTGAACTCTGACCTTTTAGACCAAGGAAATAAAAGGCCAGAGAGTGAGTGAATGATAGAAGCCAGTTGGTGGAGGTGTGCCAGTCTCTTGTAGCATTTATCTGCAGTATTCCTTTTCTTCTGTATCATTCTGTCATCTGTTTCCTGGGGTTTCATCAAGCCTGTGGAAAAAAGGACTGTATTTTTGTGTGTGTGTGTGGGTGTTTGCTTTGTTGCAGTCTCTCAGCTGCTGCATAACCCGTGTGTTTGTATGTGAGGAAGAGTGCATCTGCATTTATGAATAATTCCTATTTATATAAATGCCTTAAAGTAAATCTATAGTGTTGTGTAAAAAGTAAAGAAATGTAAATGTTCTAAGCGTGGGGGTTGCTGAATGTGCAGAACGTAACACACACACAGATACACACACACACACACACACACACACACACACACCTGTGCCAGGGTCCCATTTCCAGGCACGGTGTTGTGCGTGTGTGTCAGTGAGCGACAGTGATTTGGTGAAAAGTCTGATGGATGTATAGTGCCTTCCCTGTTCCCTGTACAGTTTATAAACTAAAAGATGTATATGAATTTATTATTATTTCCTTTTTTGGTGATCGAAGACTGTTAGAGAAAAATAAAAAGTGAACTCTTGAACTGACTGGTTTGGTTTTGTCTGTTGTGTGATTGTGTATTGGTTGGGTATTCTGACCATGTAATCCCTCCTAAAGAAGAATAAAAATATTCATAAATGTCCAGTCTGACACCATTGTGCCATGTACAGCAATGACCTACAAATTATGAACATGCAGTGTCTTCATTTCATGTAAAAAAAATTATTTATTTTTTTTTTTGGTTTATGAATGGCAGAAACTGAACTTTATTAGAGACTCTGTGTACTCCAAACACTAACAAATCTGAAACATGAGATAAAAGTTTGAGACTTATTTGTGCAGCAGTAATGTTCAAATAATTGGCTTTATATATTAAACTTTTTTTTTTTTTTTTTTTTTTAAAGAAGGCTCCCACCGCCATCACAGATCTTTAGCAATGTTCTCCTGTGTCCCCTGGACCACTAGATCAAGGGTGATTGTTTAATAGAGCCCCTGCTAAAGATCGAGGACATGGTGGAGAAGTTACCATGGCGGTCATTGGCGAGAGTATGGTTCTACCTCAACTGGATATGGCAAAAATAATTCATGCAAATAAAAACATGAGTGAGAACTGGTGAGGGATAAATGGGTGTGTGTGTATGTTTGTTTGTCTTGCAATTGTGTAATTATAATTAATTGTGTTATAAATCAAAATTTGAACATGGTACTACTGTTGTAGTATGTGGCCACTTGTAGTGTCCCCATGTGACCAGGAGAGGTCACCAGTTACCATCCATCACTGACCTCTACAACCGAACTGCAATGGTGAGGAAAATCAAAATGTTCTATTTGTGGAATGCAAAGTGTTCCCAAAACCAAAGAGAGGAGGAAACCTAGAGAGATGCAAAGACCCAATTCTACTCTTATGGTCAGCACAACCTAAAAAAAACATAATCCAGTGTAAAATGGAAGGTGCTCCACACGCTCTCTGCAAAACTGAAATAAGACTTTTTACAAGCAGTATTCACGTACATGTTGTGAAGGACTAAACCTACAGAGTTCACACGGAACCTGGGAACCCTGTTGTGTAGCTCTGACTGTGTGTTTTAGAGTATTGTGTGGGCTGTGTGATGCATGATTTTACCAAGCTGAACAGACACCAGTGGAGTCAGCTGTGAGGCCTCTCTCTCTCTCTCTCTGTGTGTGTGTGTGTGTGTGTGTATATGTGAGAGCTGGAAGTGAGACTGATCTTTCATTTGGGCCACAGCTGCACACGGCTGTTTCTCTCAGTGTGATGTCATCATTAGTGGACGGCAGTATGTGTGTGTGTGTGTGTGTGTGTGTATGTAACCCGATCTTTACTCTAAGCCCCGACTATCAGTGTGTACAACCACCTGCTACAGTCGATGAAGTGTGTGTTCCTGGAGCCTCTCTTTGTCCTTATGTCTGGATGATCCTTCTGAGTTGTGATTTTAATCTAAAGTATTCTGTTTATTACATTTCCCTTATTGGTCAAGAATTTCACAATGAATCGTTCGGCCACTTCCCCCCCCCCTGACGTAAGCAGCGATTGATCTCTTGCATTAATCACTTTCTGATAAATCATTAGCCAGACTCATGCTATGATCTGTGGCCTGTTAACGATTAAGGGCCATGGTAGGGAGCGGCAGTACCTCTTATTATCAATATTCACAGCAATCGTGTGCATTTAATGCGGTGCAGTTTTATTCAATATCCTCAATCTAGCAGAGTTGACATGTACTAGATAAACTGGTTGAACGCGCTTACACCGTTCGAACCCCTGCAGATGATACAGGAGCAGGCGACATGGCCCTCACACCATCACCCTCGTAGACAGCTAATCTATAAAAGCATGCTCCACGTGCACATTACACAGTAGTCTCATGCACACTATACCTGCCGTTGCATGTTGCGTTTGCTTGCTCGTAATCAGTATGTCGTATGTGTGTGTATGCTACGTCCTGTTTGCGTGTGTATGTGTTTGTCTTCGCATGATTCTGATTCTGTTGTATTTTATTGCTTGCCGTGCTGGTGATACTTGGAGAGGTACGTTATTTTGGAGGCGAGACTTCAATATGAAAAGCTGTGCCAGTATATACGTTGCAACAATGCTTTATATCCCCTGTGATGCTCAACCTCTCCATTTTCTGCAACATTCGGTAATAACAGTTTTTGTTGATATTATTAGGGATTTATTGAAAAGACAGTGTGTATTTTTAAGAGAGGTAAGTAAGGAGCAAGAAAAAATTGCTGTTTCGACAGTTTTCTGCTTTCAGGATTCAGGGCAGTGGTGGCCTAGCAGGTAGGGAAGTGGCCCCATAATCTGAAGGTTGCCGAATCCCGATCCGCCAAGGTCCCCACACACTGCTCCCCGGACACCTGTCATGGCTGCCCACTGCTCACCAAGGGTGATGGGTTTAAAAGCAGAGGACACATTTCCTTGTGTCACCATGTGCTGTGCCACAGTGTATCACAATGACAATCACTTCACTTTCACTTAATGGATCGTCAACAGATCCTTGTCAAATCTCCAGGAACAACTCCGGCTTTCTCCTTCCCATCCCTCTGTACCTTTTTCGAAGCGCAACAGAACGTATACCGTCTGCTTCCTCTTACAGCCTCGTGGGCTGGATGCGCTATCCAGGACGTGAGTGGATGGATGCGAGGAGGAAGAGGTGATGATGGACAATAGAGCCATGTGTTTGATCACAGAGTGACTGGGGAGCGAGGGATGAGATAAATGGGTAGAAGCAGCAGGGCCGTGTAAATTATTAAGAGCTACAAAGGAGCTGAGAGACTGGAACCCAGCCAAGGCTGCCACTGAACACCAGTGTGTGTGTGTGTGTGTGTGTGTGTGTGTGTACATGTCAGTCAGTCCTGGAAGTAGGAAAAATGAGAACCTCTGGCTCTGAGTGACTTTGACAAGGACCAGATTGTGATGCTGGACACTTGAGAGGGAGCATCTCCAAATCACTGGAGAGGCCTAGAGGGAAAAAAGCATTCTCATGACAGAAGGGTTGCGGGTTCAAATCACAAACAGTCAAGGTGCCACTGAGGTCAATTTACATTTACAGCATTTATCAGACGCCCTTATCCAGAGCAACTTACAATCAGTAGTTACAGGGACGGTCCCCCCCTAGAGACACTCAGGGTTAAGTGTCTTGCTCAGGGACACAATGGTAGTAAGTGGGATTTGAACCTGGGTCTTCTGGTTCATAGGCAAGTGTGTTACTCTCTAGGCTACTACCACCCTTAGGTACTCCCCAAGGTACTGTCCCCACATGCTTTTCATGGCTGCTTACTGCTCACCAAGGTGATGGTTAAATACAATGGACACATTTCGCTGTGTCACCGTGTGCTGTGCTGCAGGTTTCACCATGACAAAAAAAACAATCACTTTCACTTCCTGGTCCTTTTATGCTGTGGTTCACCAGGAATGGCAGCTGGTGGACCAGTGATGTTTGGGTGAATTTGATGTTCGTCTAGCTAATCTTATCTTCAGAACTGGTGGAAGAAGACAAGTTCACATAGAGCAACCTGCCCAAGAATTGCTGTAGACCTCACACATCCCATCATGGTAACCGTATTCCCCAATGACCTTGCCAAATAAGAATATTTTGGAAGTGCCAGCCAGGTTCCAGTGTTTGTGAATCATGTCTTATGGAATGAAAGCCCCGATAACCTATCAGCATGTTTGGTTTGGTCTGCAGATACCAGAGCTCTCTAATTTTGGCAAAAGCAAAAGTTACAATCGTCCTTGTCAATCATCCCAATTGGCTTCTCCCATTTTAAACATAGCTTGTAATTACGAATGGACAGTGTAGGTCTTGTGTCAATCTTGACTATTTTCATGAACGTTGTTTAAGCCTACACATTCACACACACCTGGAATGAAACTCACCAAAGCTCCAGTGATGGAGTGCTCACTTTGGCAGGTCTGCTTTCTTGGCATCAGCCGTTGCCCGTAGCGAGGGACTTTTCTCAGAGGCTGGAGACCTGGAGAATATTACACGCTCAACTCCGAACACCAGGTCACATCCACGTGTATGTGAGTGCGTGTGCATCCGCCGAGAGCTGACCGGAGCTGCCAGGCCGTGTGGGGTACTGGGCTGAAGATGAGGTGACAGATTTATACCTCAGGGCTCAGAAGAACTCGGCGCTCTCCAGGTCTACCCAGGAGATGGTGGAGCTCTCATCCGACTGCTCCTCCACCCTCAGCGGACGTTGCTTAATTAAGGATTGACCTGATTGCTGTGTTTAGCTTCAATATTGGCCAGTTGGCGTGAGGCCTTGCAGAAGAGAACATGGTGTTGGGTTATTGATTATAAGTTTATTAATCCTTCACCTTTACACAAATGTGGAGGTTCCTCACACACTGGCTTGTTCGATCGTAATGGAAGCCTGGAAGCATCATGTCTCTTTGTATTTGTGTGTGTTTCCGAGACAACATGCTTGCTAAGTTAGTACATTTTATGCAGGTAAATTACTTCAAGATGCTGCTGAGTAAATTAAGTGTGTGTGTGTGTGTGTGTGTCATTGTGGGAGGTGAGTCAGACCCGTGAGAATCCAGCGAACAACACTGAGTGCTGTTTCTTTTTCTCATGTCTGAGATTTGGAGAGGTTGCATGTGCAGGAAGGGGAGCGGGAAATTTTTGGGGAATTCTCTGGGCCGGTATAACTGGACATGAGTCATTTCTCATCTGAGTTTCAAAAACAATCATGGTCAGGTGTGTGTGTGTGTGTGTGTTTTACACCCATAAACATAGTCTGTATGAGTGTCTATTCAGTTTTGGTCTTTAAACTCCATTTCATATGAATCTGAAAAATATGGGTCATGTGAGACTCTGTATGTGTGTGTAAAGCATTTGTATGGTTTATGTCAACTGTGTGCAAATTATTTTTCTGTCATTGTGATACACAGCACAGCACACAGTGACTCAGTGAGCAGTGAGCAGCCATAAAAGGTGCACGGAGAGCAGTGTGTGGGGACGGTACCTTGATCAAGGGGACCTCAGTAGCACCTTGACAGTTGAACCTTTGGTTACGAGTCTGTTTCCTTACCCGCTCTGCTATCGCTGGCCCATGAAGGAAGACTGTGTGAATGCTGGGGCTGTGGTGTGTGTCTGTGTGTGTATATGTGAAACTTCATTGATTCAAATATCCCCTCTGAGTCACATGAGACTGCACAGAAAAATAGCAGCCAGTGCTCTGTCCTCAGGAAGAGGGGAATACAACATTTTCTACATTTCCATTTCCAGCATTTATCAGAGGCCCTTATCCAGAGTGACTTACAATCAGTAGTTACAGGGACAGTCCCCCTGGAGCAACTTAGGGTTAAGTGTCTTGCTCAGGGACACAATGGAAGTAAGTGGGGTTTGAACCTGGGTCTTCTGTGTTACCCACAAGGCTACTACCTACCACCATTTTCTATGTTGTGAACGGGGTGTCCTCACAGCACAGAGGAGGGAGGGACGGTAAGAGATGGATGAGGTTAATCGATTCCGACCACTGAAGTGGGACTCATTTGCTCCCCAGGGGGGTTGTCACTTTCCTGGATGGGGATGAGGACCACGTACGGGGAGAGGAGGGGATGGGGGCGGTTTACAATTGTTAAATATCCTTGTCAGTTTCTTCATGGTTGCCCTGGCGATGCTTCATCTTTTTTTAGTAAATATCATTATTTTATTGACTCACTGAACGATTTCTGTTTCCTCACTTTTTTAACTGTTCTAAGGCCAATGGTAATAAGGGTGTAATAAATGGGTAATTATAATTCCTTTATTAATATTGGATCTCTTATCCTCATTAACAAGTAGCATTGTTTTTTTGTAAATTTGTATTATATCTTGTATTAGGAATCATTGTCAGAATATGTGTAATCAGTGAGAGTGTGTGTGAATAACACACGTATGATAAGGTTTACACATGCACATGCACACACACACACACACACACACACACACACACACTCCAGCACATCATATATGTATGAGCTAATTAACCTCTCCGCTGAGATGAGAGGCATTTCAATCCATGTTCCCATTAATCTCAGTAATGGATGGGTGTGGGGGTCATACAGTAAATGTGTGTGTGCACTTGAATGTGTGTGATCGCACAATGTGCTGCCTTATTGTTTTGTGTGTGTGTGCATGCGTGTGTAATTTCTTACATTTGTCTGCATGTGTGTGCCTGTCCCGACCTTAGCCCCCAAAAAGCAGATGCATAAATAAATCATCTCAAATAGATCTCATCATGGCTGACTGAACAGAGCAGACTCTTAACCTCATTACTGCTGCTTTACAGCAGACACGCTTCCTGGGAGAGAGTGTGTGTGTGTGTGTGTGTGTGTGTGTGTGTGTGGTGAGTCATGTTCTCATTTGCAAGAGTCCCCTGCATTAAATAGTGAATTTGGTTCAGAGAATGTACAGGCACCCAAGTGTATGTTGGATTTTGTGAGTGTGTGAGGGCCTAGAGAGAGCGAGTGTGTGTGAGTGTGTGTGTATGTTGTTCCCCCCCCCGGGAAAGGCTGATAAAAGGGCACTGATGAGAGACACAGGGGAATTAAATCTGCCTGAGCTGTAACCTACATTTACTCACACACACACAAAATCATACTAATAACACAGTTTTACACTGTCATATATGCATACACACAAATGTAAATGCACTTGTGGAAAGACACAGATACAGACATCCATCAGAGACGGGACCAAAGGTCAGTGTTGGGAGGCCGGTGACTGCTGGGTTGCAAGTGTGTTGTCGACTTGTAGGTCAGTGTTTGAGTGTAGTATTATGCAGGGTGAAAGGTCAGTGTTGCTTTGTGTGTGAGTGTGTGGTTTTTATAGGTCAGCGTTGATGTACAGGAGTGAGGTGTGTTGCTCTGAGTCTTAGGGAAGAGGCAGATGGCACCTGTCCCTTTGGGCAATTCCCATCCACACACACAAACTCACTTACTCACAGAACACACAGTAATGACCCTTAAAGCAGCATGATGGGAGGCCACAGCTGCAGAAAATCTTCACCGGCTAATTTCACCGGCTGTAAGCTGCCAGTTGCCATTTCAAGTGCCCAGTGAGAACAACGGCGGAGCAGAGAAAGAGGGTCCACACTGGAACGGCATTTTCTTTTTCTTCTATAACAACACATAGATCTTCCAGCAGTGAAGTCAGTTCCAAAATGCCACAATTCCAGTGTTGCTATAAGATGTTTTTAAGAAATTTCCTTTGGGATTAATAAAGTTATCTGATTCTGATTCTTTTTCAAAAATGCATCTCATCCATGCATTTCCATACCATCATCAACCACAGGGGGCAGCATGTAGCGAGGCGCTTTCAACAGGTGCATTTCCACGGTATTCACAGTTTCAGTTTGCACAGTTTGGGGTTCATAGAAACGGGACTAAAGAAATGGACGGCTGATGGATCTTGCTGACCCTCGTTTTGAATAACGCTTGGTTGGGGTGTCAGCCCCAACTTGGATACAACTCTAACACAAAACTGCCCGTGCTTGGCAAGTACAACCAGGCCCTGAACGGTTCATACTGAGCTGACTGATCCAGGGTCAGTTTCGAGGGTAAAACTAGGGCACCATCTGCACACGATGAAGTCTCACCACCACTTAAAACTACATCTTTACACACAACTGTGCAATAGGGGCTGTGTATAATGTGTGTGTGTGTGTGTGTGTGTGTGTGTGTGTGTGATGCTGTACCTGATTAGTTATGCTTCTCTCTCCAAAGCTGGACCACCCAGCTGGTGAGAGTAATCGCACGTGCGCACACACACACACACACACACACACACACACACACAAACAAATAAACCAAATTTTACACACCGGATTTTCCTTGTTCCTGTGTCCTGTTTCTGTCTTTCACCTTCTTTACACCCTTCCCTTCCTACCCACTCCTCTTCTCCTCCCTCGTTCTCTCTGTAATCCTGCGGCTCTTTGATCTCAGCTGAAAGTGGAGTGTGTGCTGGAGAAGGAAGAGAGATAGAGAGATGATGAAAGAGAAACCTGCGCTGTAGCGGCATCCTGACGACTGAGCATTTTTTTTTATGCTCCTATGGCGCTACAGGGCGGACGTAACCCCTTCTTATCTGTGTGCCTGGGTGTAAATCCTTGAGTGTGTAGTTATGTGTGGGCTCTCGTGCAGGCCTACTGCATGCATTCGAGTTTAATTTGAATATAATTGTGTATGTAGTCGCCTCCTTGCGGTGCAAGATGTGTTCCGATAGATAGTTTGAAATGGGAATAATGCTATATTGGTGAAGAGGATCATTTTAAAAGTGCCATATTATATATGTTGCCTGGGGCATGTTTCGTAATGTAACGTCAAGTATGTCTTCTCAAACAACCCACCCAGCATTTTCACAATTTGCATTTACGTCATCAGACACACTTATCCAGAGCAACTTACAATTGCTCAGCAGTGACGGTGACACTGAGCAAAGCACTGTCCCCACACACTGCTCATGGCTACCCACTGCTTACTAAGGGTGATCGTGTTAAAAGCTGTGAAGTGACAAGTAGTTACGGAAGGTTTGCAAAATCCCGCACCGCCAAGATGCCACTGAGGTCCCCTTGAGCAAGGTACCTAGACACTGCCCAGCCGTCCCCATGCCCGGTCCAGGCGCCTTTCATGGCTTCCCGCTGCTCACCAAGGGTAGGGAAAGTGAGTGAAGTGATTGTCGTTATGATGCCCGGTGCACACAACAAAATTGAATTCATCCCCTTAATGAGAAGCGTGTGTGGACGGTACAGTGGCTCCCCAGTTACCATTGGCAGTTCGGGATTCGAAGAAGCAACCTTACCCAGTGCCACCACAGCCACTGCCATTTGTGTTAAATGCAGAGGACACTTTTTGTTATGTCATTATGTGCTGTGCTGAAGTGTCTCTTTGTGGTCATCTGGTTCTTGCACGGGTGTCATACCCGCTAGGTTACTAACACCACTACTTGCAAAGAAAAAGTTTGTCCGTTTCCCACATTCTACATGTAAAATAGATGTGCAATTGATTAATACAATAATCACGAGAGCCACTGCAGAACCAAACAAGTACATTGTAAGAACATTTATTCAAGCATTGTGATTGTCGAACTTGTTTTGCCATTTTGGCAGTGGTGCACATCCAGTTTATTCAGGAACAAAGCCTCTGGGGGAGAAAGAAGTGGAAGGCATTTCCTATTTGTCCTATTTCCACAAATTCTGACATTTTGGATATAAGGAATTACAACGTTGCCAACATTTGACTCAAGGGATTTAAGAACTGAACTCCGCCCCTGATTTTGTGGTCATCCGGGGTCTGTTGGGAAGAAAATGAAGCCCCGTCCCCCACTGGCACCCATACTCAGGGTGCTGAAAGGAGTCTGGTAACCTCTGATGATATATCAGTGATGTCAGCGTTGAATAAATAAATTATTTTACCCGATTACGTGTTGCAGCCACCCAAATAATGCCAGCGAGGAAGAGCTAGAAGGTGGCTCCTGATCTGCATGGATCAATCTCATGTGCACGTTTCGAACGGTTGTGAAACGATGTAATTTCTTTCAGGGTCAGAGACTCAGAAGGCCTCAGAGTTGCGTCGTGCACAGCTGTGACCCTACATCTGTGGTCCTCATGGATCCAGCAGGACGTTAGGTTCTGATGGAGCTCGGTTCCAGTATGAGGTCACAGTTGGATTTGAACTTGAGCTGGAATCTTTCTCAACACAGGCTCTGTTGATGTGTGTGTGAGGGAGAGAGAGAAACACACACAGAGTTAGCGGTGACTTCACTTCATCTTTATTGAGGCACAATTGACAGTAGGGTGGGGTATAAGGAGCGTGTCTTTATTTATTTTACAGCAGCCACGCCCACTGGCGTGTGGCGTGGGTCTCAGGTTGCTGGCAAGGATGTTGCCACTCTCAGCGCTACTGTAACTCAGGAACACAGGCAAGGAAGAGGTTAACAGCATTTTCCATTCATGTAAACACAGCAGCAGGTTGATTACATTTTCTTTGCAAATATATCAGTATATATATATCTATATATATATCTATATATACTTTATCATTATACTCTATTCAATTATAACTATATATGTATCTGTATGTTCGCATGTGTATGTTTTGGTAGGGTTTGTAAAACATTCAAGGTACATTCAGCTACCCTGTTTTTTCACTGTATGCAGGAAATACAAAAACGAAACACGATTATACCAAATCCACGATGAGATCAGCACTCCACCCCAGAACTACCCCACAACACAGAAAACCCCGGAGCCAGAATATTTACTTTTCACTTCACACCCGTAAAAACCTTCGTGGTTAATTCATTTTATAGCCAAGTTTACCATCCCTGCGACTTTGTGATTGGTTAGACAATGAATTAATCTGCGATATGCAAGCAATTTTTTTTTCAGCCAGCACTAGTCAAGCTTTTGCCAAAATGATTTGTACGCGCAAATCTGAATTTGCACATGCAGGTTGGTATTTGCAAGAGTGCTTGGACTCCTGAACGCACTTTCAAGACTTGCACTACGTGATTTGTATTTGCAAACCATTCTAGCTCAGCATACAAATACAGATCACTTGGCGCGGATTTCTGTTCAGTATTTTGCAAATACTAATTGTTTTCAGAGCACGAAAACATCTTTTTACGGGCAAGTATATACGGCAGTATTCTGGCTCCATTGAAAAAGACCACCATCTGCAGGCAGACAAGCTACACAAAACGCAGACGCTTATTCATCTACATACAGTGCGGTATGCAACAGCTGACCTGCGATCAGCTCCTGCTCGAAACGCTGACGTGCTGAATTGTTAACGTGACACAGAGAAGGTGGCATTGGTCTTAGGGCTGGATGACATATTATATATATAATCTTATTATTATACACATATCATGTAACCCTATAAAATATCGCAGCATAAAACTCGTATGCAGTTGGCATTTTGACCAGCCCTCCCTTAACTGGGGAGCATTTCTCTGTTAGTGCAGTGGTTGGCCTAGCGGGTAAGGAAATGGACCCGGAATCAGAAGGCTGTCCCCCACGCACTGCTGCCCACTGCTAAGGTGATGGGTTAAAAGCAGAGGACACCCTGTGCTGTGCGCTGCAGTCTTTCAGTCACTTCACTGGCGGTGAAGTGACATGGTGGCCAGCCCTGCCACGCATATCCACTAGAGCAATGTGAATTTGCACCAGAACTTTACACTATATGCAAAATATATGCATAAATGCATGAATATTTGTGTCAATCTTAAATGACTTAAATGAGTCTTTACCATTATATATATATATATATATATATATATATATATATATATATATATATATATATATATATATATATATATATATATGGTATGTATATGTTTATGTAGTTTGAAGATTTAGAGGGATTTTTCCATTTAATAATTTTCTTAACTGAATTTTTAACAAACTTTTTAGTGCATCACAGGTTGTATCTGAACTGTATTGAAATAAATGGGGAGATCTGCTCCAGTGGAAACGCACAGTAACAACTGTAAAATAAACAAAACCATAACCAGCAAGAGAATGAAAATCAAAAGAAATCATAACTTATAATCATATGAAACAGAAAATCATGATTTTAAAAAAATGCAAAGCAGTGCAAAAAGAAAAAAGATTTTTATTCTTTTTCACGGATGCGCACTTTTAAAGTGAAGCTAGCGGGACGCTAACAGGCTTTTTCGGAGTTTGTGTCACTGCCCGCATCAAGCACCTCCCACAGGAGGGTGGGGTTTTCGCAATTGTGCCTCTCACTCCAATGGTCCAGCACTTCCTGTTTCTTCTCAAGGGTCTCGCTACACAAGAAGCAGCGGAGGCCCTGCTCCGTCCTGAGTAACGAGCTCCGTTTAGCCCCTCCCCTCGCAGGCTCCCCCTCCTTCACTTTCTGGCCATCAGCTGTTAGCTGCGCTTCCCCCTGGTGGTGGGAGACCAGGTGGCGCTTGAGTCTGGAGAAGTAGAGGAACTCCTGGTCGCAGCAGCCGCACTTCACCATGCTGCGCTTCTCGCTGAGCTGCCTCCAGTAGTGAGCGGCGTGCTTCACCAGCTCGTCCTCCGCCTCCCGGCCCGCCCTCACCACGCCCCCCTCGCGCAGGCGCAGCTGCACCTCCTCCCCGTGGACGTACAGCAGGTGCAGCTTCATGTCGCTGAAGGTGGGCGTGATGGCCTGGCACCGGCCACATTTAATCTGCAGCTCCACCGGGTCGACGCGGTCGTCGTCTGCCTGCTCCGCTGAGCCACTGCGAGGCCACGGCGAGAGAAAGGTGAGATAATCGCAATTAGATCTGTATTCTTTGTGGTTCTCTGCACGTTCCACCACTTTGAGAACCCCTGACCTGGTACATAATGTGTGCACATGCACAATAACTTTTATGAATAATAACAGTTGTTTAATGATTTGATAAAAGTGCACTTTTAGTACCAAAATGCGTGATACTTGCCTCTCCTCGGCCGTCTGCTCCTCATGCTGGGCGATGGACGGCTCGACGGTGAGGATGACTTTGTGCACCTCCCTCAGGTGGCTGAAGTACACGCCCACGTACCCGAACGCCTTCTCGCAGAACTCGCACCTGAGGCAGCGTCGGCCCCGCCCCTCGGCGTGGTGCAGCTTCATGTGCGTGCTGAGGGAGCCGGAGTGGGCGTAGGCCTTGCGGCACACCGGGCAGGTGTAGGGCCGCAGGTTGCTGTGGCTGATCATGTGACTCTGCAGGTGGTGCTTGAACTGGAAGCAGCGGCCGCAGGTGGGACAGCAGTGTTGGGGACGGCTGCTGACAAACAGGCCCCGCTGCGCCACCGCTGCCTGGGACAAAGCCAGGCCTTTCCCGGACGATCCCGGCAGGAGCTCCTGGTCTCCGCCATCGGCAGTGGAGAGGGCGGGGAGCCCCAGGAGGGTAGGCGTGGCCTCTATCAGAACAGGCTTGGGCCTGATGCTGCGGTATTTCTTGCAGATGTCCATCAGGTTGTCCTTGGAGTCGGAGGTCGCAGGGGCGCATACCGGAGGTTTGTCTTGGGTGGCCTTCCTTCGGAAGAACGTCAGGGATCTCTTCTTCCGTGCCTCAAATGCCAGAATGTCCTCCATGGTCTTCCTCTTGCGACCCCTCTTGTGCCCTTTATGGGAGTTTAGTGGAGCCTGCGGTTCAGGGGCGAGGTTTTTTTTGGCTGCGGTGGGACGTCCTTGATCATGGTTGGGGGGCTTGGAGAAAGGTGGCGTGGACAGGAGGGAGTCTTTAACTCGGGCGTAGGGCAGAATGGGCACTTTTCCCGTGGGAGGGGGCGGGATCAGCTGCACAGCCTTGCTGAACAGGGCAGGTGAGAGCACTGTGATTGGCTGGGCAGCATTGGGGTGGATCTGGGCGGAGTCGTCCGTAACAGCTGCCGTGTGTTTGGGCGCTGACTCGGAGGGGCGCAGCAGGCCAGAGGCCAGATGATCTTTGACCTCTGAATCTACGGTCTCATTGGCCGGGGGCTCTGTGCTAGACGGGCCCTCGGCCTGTGTCATCGTTGCCACCTTGGTGGGGCTTGCTGCCTTCCTGCTGCTGGGTTTCTCGGTGACCGTCTTGCTCTTCACTGGCTGGTAGCGGGGGATGGGCAGCTTGGTGATTGGCTGATGCTGAGGGGAGGCGGCCAGGGGCACCAGCGAGAAGGTGCCCTCCTGGCCTGCCACCTGCATGAGGGCGAAGTTCTGTGTGGGCACCAGGACAGATTTGGCGTTGGCGGCAGCAGGGGTCTCCGACACAGCGGGCGGGCAGGGGACCACCGCCGGCGCCTTGGGCGCTATGCTCCGAAAATGCAGTGTCTTCATCGGCGGTGGGGTTCTCAGCTGCTCGCCTGTTGAGAGGTGGAAGAAGTTTCTGATCAATGTCAACTTCCTCTAGTCACGCATTATCGACACGCCACTGTACAGTACAGTTAGATTTTGCTTTAAAATGCATTGATTCTTTATTTCATCTTACAAATGTGTTGTGAGTGGAGCTGTACATTTTGCTCCGAGCCCGGCTCAATTTTTATCATTTTAGTTGGGTCGGGTCGGGTCAAGCTTGCACAGTAAATGATCGGTCAGCAAACACAACCTTCCGGTCTATAGTACCTATCCTTCCTGTATGATTCGATGCTTGTAAACCTGTTTCGGTGATCGTTAAATGTGTTTTGGATGTTGTACATATGTTTTATTAATAGCAATTTTTTTTTATTACATTTTTATTTGATTTGCAATTGTCGGCAACCGTCGTCAGGTAACGCATTTTAATCATTGCAAAAAAAGATACAAAAATGCTGAGGAGGTGAAACGAGGGAAGTCTCTTATAAACCCAGCTCATTTCCCCGAACATTTCTTTCCGCTCTTAGTTTAGCGCTCCTAGTGTGCGCAAAGTGGTAGTAGCCTAGTGGGTAACACACTCGCCTATGAACCAGAAGACCCAGGTTCAAATCCCACTTACTACCATCGTGTCCCTGAGCAAGACACTTAATCCTAAATTGCTCCAGTGGGGGACTGTCCCTGTAACTACCGATTATATTGTAATGCAAAGAAAGCAGAGGTTTTAAAAGATGTACTTGTCGGGTTGGATACTGTCAGTCTTGGGTCGGGTCTAAATTTTCAGGCCCAATTACAGCTCGAGGGGCTATTCTTTACTTCACACACACCTTAATCTGTATCATGCATGACTGACGATTTGATTGATCAGCCTTTATTTATAATGTACCTTTTGTGCAAATAGCAATACAAGGTGCTCAACAATACCACTTAAGCCATGTAATAACCAATTAATTAAGTAATAACTAACTTCGCTAAGCATGGATAAATGTGTTTCTCCCCTTCCCCCTAGCATTTCGTTAGCTATAAAAGCAGAGGTACAAAAAAACAAGCAGAATGATACAGCAGGTAAGATACACACACTTAATGATCTGCTTTAATTTAACAA